>NW_020837947.1:19727059-19999924 GCF_003676395.1 Aethalodelphis obliquidens | reverse complement strand
TATATATGTGTGTGTGTGTGTATACATATATATATATATATATATACACACATATATATATATAAAATGGAATATTAGCCATAAAAAAAAGAATGACATTTTACCATTTGTGACAGCATGGATAGACCTGGAGGTATTATACTTACTGAAATAAGTAAGACAAAGACAAATACTGTATGTTTTCACTTACATGTGGAATCTAGAAAATTAAACAATTGAACAAATATAACAAAACAGAAACAGACTCACAGATACAGAGAACAAACTAGCGGTTACCAGAGGGGAGTGGGGGAGGGGCAACATAGGTGAAGGGAATTAAGGTATAAAACAAATAAGTTTCAAGGATGCAATGTACAGAACAGGGAATATAGTCAATATTTTATAATAACTGTATGGAGTGTAATCAATAAAAATATTGAATCACTATGTTGTACACCTGACACTAATGTTATATGTCAATCATATCGCAATTAAAAAAATGATAAAATGGTTTATTATTCTTAGTAATGGGCCCTCATATAGTAGGCACACGTCAGAGAGAAGTGGTACAGGATGCATTTTATACTCTGGAGCTAGACTGCCTAGTAAGTTTAAACACTAGTTTTGTTCCTTGGCAGCTGTGACACTGCGGGGCGGTTACTTGGCCAATATGTATTTCCTCCTGTGCAAAATAGGGATAATAGGAGTAACTTCCTCATAGAGTCATCATGAATAGTTGATTTAATTAGCCTTTATAAAGTACCTAAAACAGTGGCACATGGTAAGCACTAAATAATTGTTAACTATTATTATTACTCTCATTGATTACCATTATGTTTGGAACTAATTAGTTCAGAAGACATAGAACTTCTCCCTGCCCCGTCTTGTTTCTTAGTCACTAATATTGGGAATTTCTGAGAAGGTCCCCAACAAGTAGCATCCCTCTTTCTTGGCTGGATTCAGAAGAAATAGGAAACAAAAGTAAGGACAAGTGAGAACAACAGTGTCATGTTAATTACTGACAGAGGCTAGGCTGGAGGAGGTGCTTAGAGTGAGAGCTAAATGGAGCTGTTAACCGGACTCCAGAAGTAGGCAGAATTCCCAGCAGTCACTGGACAATGTGGCCTCCCATGTGGGAAACCCTGCATGGAAGAGTAGAAAAGAACTCAGTCTCTGCAGACTTGTTCTCAAAAGGCAAGAGTGAGCTGAGCTAAGTAGATCAAGTTATTCCCCAAATCTACAAATCAGATTCCTCACTCTACCTCTACAGGGACAGAGAGAGTGAAAGGGTGGAGAAGAGGCCAGGAATGTACTTAGTGAGAAAACCCCTTCCCAAGGAGCTGGGGTGTGGAGGTGTTCTCATTAACAAAAACGTGAAGTAACTTCCCACACAGCCAGCTGCCTCCTTCAGTCCTTACTGAAAATGTTGCTTGCTGAGTGCACTATGAATTCCTGTTCCTCTGTTCTTTCCTCTCATTCCTTTAAAGTATAGTCTACACTTGCACTGGCTTCTATTGTGAACAACTTCTCCTATGTCTTTAATATTTGTTTAAACTCTCCCATCACTCTTCTCTATAATTGAAAGTTGACTGTCCCCTTAATTGCCTGCTTTACTTGAAACACTCTTTAATAGGGTTCAGTTTTCCCATTTTCCTCACCTGGCAGTCAACAGGAACATTCTGAATATTTAACAACTACTATGGACACCAAGTAGAATGCTAGCCATAAACTCCCAGTATGGCGCCAGCAGACACTGGCTGAACAGCAGCCCTGCGCACAGGGATAAGAGGGAAAGTTGGCAGCCTCACTGCTATTTCTTAAGCATTGCTTCTCCATCTCTCAACAGCTTGTCGTTAGAAGTGGATACATCTATTATTTTACCCTCTCATCATCTTATTCCTGCTTCCTCCTGATGTATAGGACACTCTTCTACTTTACTCATTGATTTGAGCTTCTGATTTCCTTTTTACTCTGCATCTTTTCCTCACTTATCATCCTTGGTGTCGACATTTCTACTGATAACTCTGTATATTTTGACTTCTCAGTTTCTTCTTACTTTATCTCTAAACGCTTTTATCCCTATTTTGTTTCTAAGCCCCATAGATCTGCCCAGGCCTAGGACTTAGTTGACATCCCATGTTATCTTGGCATCTCTGGGATGAGCAATCTCAGGAGACCAGGGGCAAATTGTTTTCAGAGCACACATTTTATTTTTTTACATCCCACCTGGCCATGCACATCTGAGTGCCATTGATTTTGCCATGTTAGTTGGAGAAGAGCCCTCTGTTTTAGCAAATCAGGATTGTTTAGAACATCATCAGTAAAACAACTCTCCTTCACATTAAAGTTATGGATTTTATGAAGAGGACCTTCTTTCATTAGCTTCATATGTACCAGGACCACCTATATACTGTCCCCTAACTTTGCAGTTTTATTCTGTATATATAATTTGTCTACAGTATTCTAACTAGATTGTTTAAAAATGCACATCCTCTAATATTTTCAACTGAGGAATTCCTAGCTTTCTTTTTATTTTTCCTTCATCTTCCCGAACCTACACACCTTTCTCCTTATCTTTAGTTGCTTAAACCCTTCCACTTTTCAGACTTCATCAACCCCATCTACCCAGCTTGGATTTCATTATAAACCATTTCAGTAATGTCAGGACCTTGAAATTCCTCTCGCCCTTGAAATTCCTGTCTGCTTTTCCAATCGCTGATGCTCTGATAATCATACCCTCCCTATCCCCTGATCTAAATTCTGGGCTTCCTAGTGTTGCACTGGAAAGTGAAAAATGATAACATTTCTTCAACTGAGACTTGACAGTTTCTACTTAGAATTGCTATTGCAATTCTGAATGATTTTCTATCATAATCACCACTATCCCTAATTTTTAAAGATTTCGATTCCTCATTGGCTCCCAAAACCTCTCAAAATCTCCCTCTCTGCATGCAGCCTTGCTTCATTCTTTTCTGAGAATAAGGCCATCAGATAAATGTCCCTTCTGTGCATTCTGTATTTCAAATTGTGCTTTCATTGTGCTGAAATCAGTATTGTCATGGCCGGGAATATTTGCTGCAATTTATCATCATTTTTAGAAAAGAGACTATCTGTCAAAGATCATAATAACAGCTAGTATTTATTGAACATTCACTGTGTCTACGTGAAATGCTTGACGTTACCTCCATTGACCATGGCGTGATCATTGGAACTACGGAATTACATGTGACTCAGAGCCTTGGGTTAATATCTTAAGTACTATTTTCCAGTCTTCTCGGTTAACTTTTTTATTTTTTATTTATCTATATTTTGGGGTGTGTTGGGTCTTAGTTGCAGCACGCAGGATTTTCGTTGAGGCTTGTGGGATCTTTCACTGTGGCACGTGGGCTTCTCTCTAGTTGTGGCGTGCAGGCTCTGTAGTTATGGCGCAAGGGTTCCAGAGCACACAGACTGTCTCGTTAAGGTGCGTGAGCTCAGTAGCTGTGGCGCACGGGCTTAGTTGCCCCGCGGCATGTGGGATCCCAGTTCCCTGACCAGGGATCGAACCTGTGTCCCCTGCATTGGAAGGCTGATTCTTTACTGCTGGACCACCAGGGAAGTCCCTTTTTGGATAACTTTGATCACACTTTTAAAATACGGAAATCTAATTTACCAACTATTCTTTTGCAATCAAAAAACAATACATACAAGTCTGTATTCCACTTAGATCGATATAAGCAAAGATAGTGATTTGAAACCTGAGCTAGAAGATAGGCTCTTAGGAACTTTTAACAATTTTTTACTCCCTAGAAAAATGTGAATTGGAAATTACTAATAAATTCAGTAATGTGAAGGCCATGGCTTAAACTTATATGTTAAATTTGTATAATTTAGGATTATGTTAATTAAATATCCACTTATCAGCTTAATGTTTAATATGTTAATGTTTAATATGGATCCTTATTAACTTACGGTTTCAAAGGCCAGTGAAATTCTCAAATCTAATGAAAACAGGGTTCAAAGATAAAATTCTATCTTCCCTTTCTTTCATGAGCCTCTGAAAGATTCAGAGCACCTTTTTAGAGGCCCTTAGAGGAGATTAACCTTTAACATCATCATTACATCTAACGTTATCACACTTTTACAGTGTCATTGACACCACTTTTAACTTTAGGTAGTTGATTTTGCTAACCATATTGTAAAACTTCTAAAATTTTTTTTCTCAGATCTCATAGAGGAAAATTCTGCAGCTTTCCTTCTTGTTTTCCTCTGGCTCAGTGCTTTTCAGTAGAACTTTCTACAATGATGGAAATGTTCTGTATCTGCACTGTTCGGTACAGTAACCACTAGCCATATGTGGCATGTTGAGCAGTTGAAATGTGGCTAGTGCAACTGGTGAACTGAATTTCCTATTTTACTTATTTTAGTTAACTGAAGCTTTAAATTGAAATAGGCACATATTGCTGGTGGCTACAATATTGGAAGCACAGCTTTGGTGTTCTTTTCAGAACAGACTGAATTCTGAGGACTCTACTTTTTTCTCCTAGTCAGTCTTAATTCCTTTTCTGGGAGCAGAAATAATCCCCTTTTAATGTTACTGGTTATTCTTGCACTAATGGAGGTATTTTCTTTCACTATAACTCAATTTGTAACCTATGGGTATTACCATAAAATAAAAGTTTCTTTGTAGTAAGAATGCCAACATAGGTATTTAATTCTGTGCATTTCTTCCTTACACAATAGGGGATAGTATATCTTTACTCCTCTTAATTTGAGTCATCAAATTCTTTGGCAGACCTACCACTTTTCAAATGTATCTTTACTTGTCTACAAATATACCTTGGCAGTTTCTATCTGCCCTCTTAAGTGCTGTCCATGATGAGAGCAACATAGTGGAAAGAGATTAGAATTTAGTGTGGATTCCAGATTCTCACCATGGCTTCCTGAGCAAGTTCTTCCTTCTCTGAGCTGTAGTTGCCTCAGAGAGTTGTTGTGAGGTTTCCCATCTCAGAGTATATTTGGTTTACTTGTCTTCCCCCTAACTTGACCCTAGAGCCTTCTATTTCTGAACCAGTGTAGTGCCTGACATCAGAGTGGGTGCTCCATCGATGTTTGACTTTATTGAAAAACTGAAAAACTGTATTTTATTTTAATAAGTGCTCCTCTTACTCATTCACACTGTTTGCTCTCTTTTTGGATCTGTACTTTGGGAGAAGGGATTAAAAGCTTCTTTGAAGAAACATGAAAGGTAGAGGCTTTTGGTGATTTAAAATAGATATTAATATTAATACATAGTTTTCTCCATAGTTGCTTTTCTACAATATTTAAATGATGAGGTGCCATTTTTATGGATGTTTATGTTCAAAAAGTTTTCATATTATAGTTTTAAAAATAACTGGTCATTTAAAAATGTTTAGAGAGTTGTAAAATAGATGACTTAATCTAAAAAGAATTAACTTGTGTGAAGCATTTTCTGAAGTAGACATCACCCTGAGTTGCTAATACATGCAGTGAAAGTATCTATTGCTTTGCACATGTCAGGTACCCAAAGAATGAACTGAAGCAAATGAGAGGATAATAAAGTCTCTTATCCAAAATGTGAGTGCCCACAGATATGTGTTAGATAAAGAAACGTTTTAAGTGAAGATTCTGAAAGCATGATTGATGACTGCTTAACTGTAATCTTGGGGAAATATAAGCCTCAGAATGTTTCAAGTAAAACTGAAAAAGTACAACTATACCAAACACAAATGTAAGGTTTCTTTTTGCAAAGCATTCAACCCAGTGCCCAAGAAAAGGCTTTCATCTTGAAAGATGAAAGAATTAAATTGAAACTAGGACACTGAAGGCTACTACAGAAGCATGCATTTATTTGGGCATATGGTAGTAATCCACCAAACACATATTTATAATCTATCAGAGAATAACCAGAACAGATTTTCCCGGCAGAGATTCTGTCACATCAGTTTGCTTTTTACTATGGAAAAAGAAAGATATAGAGAAGCACATAGACCAATGTTATCTTTTTTATTTCGAAGTCCCTTTAGTATCTCGCTGAAAAGAGTATTGCCTTCATCTTTATAAATAGTTCTTCAATGCTGAATGCCATAGATTTCAATGATCAATTTCATTATTTCTGTGCAGTCAAAAAGTAAGCTGCATTGGAAAAGACATTATCATGTTCTTCAATACAATGAGTGTGTAAATAGATGTCATAGGAATGTAATGTCTGGTTTGGTTATTGATTAAAGAGTTAAACTATAGACATTGAAGATGCAGGATCAAATAATCTGAAATAAGAGGTCAGGGTGTGTGCATAAGTGTTTTGCACACAAAGACACTCAAGCACTTCTTGATTGACTAAAGACTTCTGATTTCTAGCTGTTATTTATTTATCAATATTCATTATTTTTAAATATTTTATTTATTTATTTATTGGCTGCGTTGGGTCTTTGTTGCTGCGCGTGTACTTTTCTCTAGTTGCGGCGAGTGGGGTCTACTCTTCATTGCGGTGTGCAGGCTTTTCATTGTGGTGGCTTCTCTTGTTGCAGAGCACAGGCTCTAGGGGTGCAGGCTTCAGTAGTTGTGGCGCACGGGCTCAGTAGTTGTGGTGCACAGGCTTAGTTGCTGCACGGCATGTGGGATCTTCCCAGACCAGGGGTCGAACCCATGACCCCTGCATTGGCAGGTGGATTCTTAACCACTGCGCCACCTGGGAAGTCCAGTATTTATTTTTTGGATTTAAAAATACTGGAAAGAAATTGCACCAACTCATTCAAATATACTGAGGACAAAATGCTTTGTAACTGGAAGAGAGAATTTTCAGTTAATATACTTGAAATTATTTAGTTCTGTTCTTTGCCAAGTAAAAGTATTGTTTATCAGGGACATATTTGGCCTAAAATTAATCAGTATGAACACAGAAAAGCTGGCCCTCAAACAGAATCAGGATCTCATTAAAGCATTTGTAATGTGAGGTTAATCATAGCACCTGTAGAATGAACAGAAAAGACTGTAAGTACAAGAGAATAAAATAGAATTTCAAATTATAATTATGATACCTCAAACTTTTTTCTGTACTCCTTTTTTTTTTTTTCTTTTCTTTTTTTGTGGTACGCGGGCCTCTCACTGTTGTGGCCTCTCCCGTTGCGGAGCACAGGCTCCGGACGCGCAGGCTCAGCGGCCAAGGCTCACGGGCTCAGCCGCTCCGCGGCACGTGGGATCTTTCCGGACCGGGGCACGGACCCGCGTTCCCTGCATCGGCAGGCAGACTCTCAACCACTGCGCCACCAGGGAAGCCCCTGTACTCCTAACTTTTTTTATTTGCGGTACACGGGCCTCTCACTGTTGTGGCCTCTCCTGTTGCGGAGCACAGGCTCCGGACGCTCAGGCTCAGCGGCCATGGCTCACGGGCCCAGCCACTCCACGGCATGTGGGATCTTCCCGAACCAGGGCACGAACCCGTAACCCCTGCATCGGCAGGCAGACTCTCAACCACCGCGCCACCAGGAAGCCCACATGGTATTTTAGAGATATGCAGAACTCCCATTTTTTTCTTTTAGCCAGGAATATTGGCTGATAGACTATGGTCATTGTTTTAGGAATTAGAGATGAACTAAAGATCAGAGATACATAGTTGTTCTTCTGGGAAACATTATGAACTTTTAAACAAGACTTATGATATTGTTGAATATCCACTGCTGGGAATACCACCTAATGTGATCAGTGGGGAAATATTTGTTTGAATGAACTATAGCAGAGCTATTAGCTTTGAGACAAAGACTCAAGTAGGTCAGATGTCCAAAAAGGAAATTCCTGATGGGTCTGAGGGGCAGTAGTTGCTGTGCTTGGTTGATTTGTTTCATATCACTCAGTAAAGGAGCAATTTTGTGGAAGTGGGGATCATAAGCCAATGTTAAGGTGAACGTTGTGGTATGAGAGGACGTGAAACATGGTCAACGGAGATTTCTTGTACCTGGGGTTGCCCCAAATGAGTCATCTTTTGCTATCATAAATCTTTAGTCTTTGGAAGCTGTTGTGTAACAAGGCTTATGTCTGTCTGCATCAGCCTTGCCCCTTTCATTCTGAAAGGTTATGGACAGTCAAGACAATTCCATTTCATGCAGTTTAGCATGTAAGTCCACATTTATGGTCTGTCCACTGGGGTGATGCAAGATTGAGGAAACACTGATTCCTTGAGTCTCTCGAGTTGTTTTTGACTTACTTATCTTTTTAAATCCAACTCATGTGGTGTGGGCTTGAGGCAGGGCTTTCTCCATGGCTTTGGGCTTTCTCCAAGGATCTAGCAGGAGCAACTAGCAAACTTGTTTCTTATTTACTTTTCTATTTTCAAAGGCTTTATTCTTATTGAAGGCTTCATCACATAAAAAATATTTTTCCTAAACATAGTTCCCTAATTATGAAGTTCATAATTTAAAAACCTGAAGATACTTTTCTGTGCTAAAAACAGAAATTATTATTGAAACAAAGACCTCATCTTTGAATCCGAGTATAAAGTACTGCAGTGATTTCTGCTCAGTTGTTTTCTATTCATAACATTTGTCACTGGACATCAGTCAGCCATAAGCCAAATAGTGTTCTGTCCAAGTAATCCTTTATTGTTTTTCAACTTTTTGAGATAAATGTTGGTGATGTTCTGCTTTCAGTAATTTATTTGAATACAAGAGAAATCAAGACATTAGTAATTTTCCCCCCTCAAATTAGCTTTTTTGGAAGGAAAAATCATACGAGCCTGTTGCATATACTCAATTAGTACAAAAATATATAAAAATTAAGCGTTTATGGTGTTCTCAGTAGTAACTGCATCTGGTGTGTATCTTTCTAAAAATTTTATATGCGTATGATTTCTTCTCTATCCGTCTCTTTGTATATATAGATGAAATGAGAAAAAAGTTACATTTGAATGTGCATATATACTATACATAAACTACTGAAACTTGCTTAAATAATTTTGCATTATATCATGGACATTCTTCTTGAGAGCCTCATATTGATGCCTTTGTGGTATGGAGGTGTATGTTTTAACTTTTGACAGATATTACCAACATATCCTTAATATTCTAGCTTATTCGAAATAACTGTTTCTTACAGGAAGTATATATTCTTTTTACAAAGTTTCAGCCTCCTTCTTAGACGTGAGCATTAGTTGGTTGTACATGATTATTAGGCTAAAGGAAGGTACATAGTTTTTTGGATCCGTTTCAAATGTCTAAATGTGGTCAGCATTATCTTTTCACAGGGCTCATTTGGAGGCCAGTGCTGAGAAGTGGAACAGGTTGCTGACGTCTTTAGAAGAACTGATCAAATGGCTGAATATGAAAGATGAAGAGCTTAGAAAACAAATGCCTATTGGAGGGGATGTCCCAGCCTTACAACTCCAGTATGATCATTGTAAAGTAAGTTGATCACATACGGTGGGTTCCTTTTTTTCATTCATTTTGATTTTGGTGAAGTAAGTACTCAAAATAAAATAAATATGTGAGTGGAACCAATTATGACAGGTTTTTTTCCTCCTCTGTTCCTAATTATCAGTATTTAGGCATTTTATTCAAATTGCATGCATCGCTCCCTTTTTATTCAAATTAAGTTTTCTCTTCATATTTAACTGAAGGTTTTTTCAAACGTTGCAGGTTATCTAAAGCACTATATTGCTTTTAGCTGATCATGAAATTTATCTATTTCTAATAGATTTTAAAATAATATATTGGGGGAAATTTTACTCTAAGTTAATCTTAAATTCAGAAGTTATAGAGTCATAAAGAATTATATACTATCTTGTTTTATTAAATGAAAGTAGAAAAAATAAGGACTTGTAGTAGTAAGAAAATAGAATAGATATTAATCTGAAAGCAAATGAAGACCGTTGTATTTAAGATCATTCTATGGGTTTTGCGGGGTTTTTGTCTGAACTTAGACCCTTTTTGTCACATTTTTATTCTGCTCAAATATCTATCTCTATGCAAATTTGTACTTTTACTCTGAAAAGCAGATATACTGAAGTTATCAACTAACATGTTAATTCTTATAACCTTGTATTATTTAAATTCTTTGCCTCATTAACTTTGCATTCATTTATATAATATATCTTCATACCCATTTTCTCATATATCACCTTATTTTGTTATATTTTTTCCTCTTCACATGCAACGCAAGTTCTTATTCTAAATCTGTACATTTTAATGTGTTGTTAGAACTCTGTTCTCATTTAAAAAATGACAAATGCTAACACATGCTTCTTCTAAAGGAAGACATCCTCTATATTATAAGTTCCTTCAATACAGAATGATAAGACCTTGAAATTTATCTTATTTTTAAGGCTTGTGACCAGGTTATTCAAGTTACCATTTGGGTAAATTTTCTCTTTGTACTTGAAAAGAGAATATGATAGAGAAATATCTCTAAGATTAAAATAAAAAAGGAAGACACTGTTGGTATGTAATATGCAAAAAATAATAATGATGATAGAAGATTTAAAATTACTGATTTAAGAAAGTCAATTTCTCCTTACTTTTTACAGTTTTCCCTTCTATTAATTATTATATACCCTTTTTGAGGATTCAGGTATTAGTGATGAAGTAGAATAATGCAAAGCTCTTCTAATAGAAGTGCTTTGTTAAGGAATAAAATGTGCTTGTGACCATATGCTACCATTTTGATTAAAACTGAAATCTTGAGGTAGGAAATGATCGTCCACTTCTAGCTTTAACAAGAGAAGTGCGCATTGACATTTGCTGGCCATGTTCTAACTCCTGCTCCCACCAAGGTTACCCTGTTTTAGATTGTGTTTTGTTCTGTCTTAGGGTGCAGTTGCTCTGCTTCAACCCTCTGGACCCAGGCAGTTAGATAATAAAGATAATATTGATAATGATGCTGATGATAATGTCAGTTCGTTCATTCAGCAAGTATCTGAGTGCCTAATATGCATCAGGCACTATTCTAGGCACTGGTGAATCAACAAATGAACATAAGTTCTTGCCTGGTTCTGAGCGATACAGACATCCAACCAATAAGCAATAAATATATAATATATCCCATGGTAGTAAGTGCCATGAAAAAAGTAAAGCAAGGTCAAGGAGAGAGAGCAGGAGGGGATAGTATAGGCAGCAGAAGTGTTACTTTATGTGGAGAAGCTTAGGAAAGTGCCGTGAGTGGGGTGATTTTCAAATAGAGACCTGAAGTTCAGGAGTTCAGGAATGTATTTCAGTAATCCAAGTGGGGGATGGCAATGACTTGGACAAGGATATCCCAGTGGAGATAGTAAGAAGTAACTGGTTCCTGAATATATTTGGAAATAACAACAGGATTTGCTTATGGATTAGATGCATGGGCTGGGAGAAAAAGAGAAGAGATGTAGTGTCAGGAGTCAAAGATTTTTGGACAAAGCAAATGGAAGAATGGAAGTATCATTCAGAGAGATGTGGGAAACTGCTGGATGAGCAGTCTGGGGAGGAAATTTAAGAGTTTGTTTTTTGACATTTTAAGCTTAAGATGCTTATTAGGCAGTTAGATATACAAGTCTGATACTGAGGGAAAGGTCAACAAATCAAAATTATCGGCATATATATTAGCCGTGGAAATGGATGAGATGATCCAGGGAGTCAAGAATTCCAAGACATGAGCCCTGAGACACCCTGCCTTTAAAGGTTGGGAAGATGAGGAGACTGAGAAGGCAGAGCCAGAGGGTAGAAGAGTCAGGAGAGAACAGAGTCTAGGACATCAGAGGCAGAAAGTGTTTCATAAAGGAGGGTGTAATCACGGGGATCAAAGATTGCTGAGAGGCAGAATAAGATGAGAACAGAAAAGTGACCATCTGTAGACAGTCTTGTTGACCTTGACAAGAGTCATTTCAATGGTGTGGTGAAGTTGGAAACCTGATTGGTGTAGATTCAAGACAGAATATGAGCAGAAGGAGTATAGAGAGCCCTTTCAAGGATTTTTACAACAAAGGAAACAAAGAAATGAAACAGTAGCTGGAGGGAGAACGTGAGGTCAAGTAATGGTTTTGTAAAGATGGAGAATAATTCAACATGTTTCTACGATGATGGGAATGATCCTGTAAAGCAGGAAAAATCAGTGACGCAGGAGGGAGGGTACCACATAGGAGCAGTAATAGGGTGGGATCTAGTGCACAAGTGGAACCATTTGTATTAGGTAGAAGAGCTCATCCAGTCTAACAGGAAGAAATGTGGAATATATGGGTACAGATGAAGGTAGATTGGTACATGTGGGTGTGGGAACATATAGATGTTCTCTTTCTATTGTCTCTGTTTTCTCAGTGAAATAAGATGAAAGGTCAACAACTGAATATAATAAGAAGAGGGAAGAAGATGTGGACATCTGAGGAGAGGGGAGGTAGAAAATGTAGTGTAAAAGTGGGTGCATCAATAAACTAGGAAATATACCAAGACCGCAGGGCAGCGTAACAGGCCGACCTGGAGTCAGTGCTCATGAACTTAAGGTGAGAACAGCCAGTGTGAATGTTTTTCTTCATCCATGTTTAGTTGCTCCAGTGAAGGTGAGGAATTAATTGGAGAGCTGAACTGGAACAAGCAAATGTGATGGAGTAAGAGAGGGGCCAGGGAGTTACAGAAATACAAGGGAGTTGTATAATGGGTGCTCGTGGGATTGAGGCTGGCTAAGGGGAGATGTGAGGATATGGGAGATGTGAGGGGCAGTAAAGCAGTGTTCAAAGTCAGTGCTTCGGGGGGCTGAAGAATTGTTCAAATTGGGAAACTGGGAGCACGTTCTATAAAGAAAACAGGTGGTGGTCAGAGAAGGGACGCTAAAGTCGAATTTATGGAGGGGTGCATTTATGGTTTATGACAACATCCAGTGTCTTTTTGCTAAAATGAGCTGTGCGAGTTGGGTGGAGAATAAGGTCTTAGAGGAGAGCAGGTTGAGGAGCTGAGAGGCTGGGTAGTGGAAGGATTGTCTGTGTGGATAATAAAATCACCAGGACCATGAGAGAGAGCCAGATGTCAAAATGATGATGAAAGAAGGAAGGGTAATGGTGATATAGTTTAGAATTCTAATATAAAGATGATGTTTTCATATTCCATTAATCCTTTGAGTCTTAAAACTACTCAAAATCCCCTTGGTTGGGGATGGAGGAGGGGAGTAGTGTAAGTTGGATATAGATTGTCCCTGCTTTCTAGATTTCTTGGCGCCTCGTTCTAGACTTTCTCAGGTTACTTCTTTATCACAATAGCTATCATTTAGCACATTGTGCATGATCCAGACTACCGTTGAGGGATTTTTCTTATCAGTAAGTCAAGAGTTTCCATTTAACAATCTGTACTTCTTTAACTTTCTGAGTTATGTATTAGATGATTTATAGGAATAGCCCAGATTTTCTGAGTATGTGTTCTCACTCACTGTTATATCCTCACTGGAAATAGTCCTTTGTAGAGGTTTGTGTTGATTCTAGATTCTAGAACATATTTTATCATAGTCTGCCTTCCAATTTATCAATGATCCAAAACTATAAGTGTTCTTAATATTATATATTATTAACGTTTGTCAAAAGCTTCATATTTAACTCTGAGAACTAAGCAGGCTAAGATGCTAGGAGATATAAATTATGGAATAGTGTTCAGAGTAAGTTTGTGGAGACGTGTGTTAGTTTCCTAAGGCCACCATAATAAAGCTCATAAACAGGTGGTTCAAACAACAGAAATTTATTTTCTCATAATTCTGGAGGCTAGAAGTTTGAAATCAAGATGTAAGCAGAGGTGGTTTCCTATAAGGGCCCTCTCCTTGGCTTGTAGATGGCCGTCTTCTCCCTGAGTCTTCACATGGTGAAGTCTTAAAACTGCTCAAAATACCCTCTTTTTATTAGGACCCCAGTCATATCGGATTAGGGCCCACCCTAATGAATGTCCTCCTTTTAACTTGATTACCTCTTGAAAAACCCTATCTCCAAATACAGTCACATTCTGTCATAAGTAACCTTCTTTCCCAACTGCCAAGAGTAATGTTTCTAATTGCTATAAATTATTACAAGGAGGGCAAATCACTATAGTTAGTACAATCAGTCAGGGTAATATTTAAAGATGTGACACCTACCTGTAGTAGTTTACCTTTCTTACTGAACTTTGCCAGCTATAGGCATTGTATAGTCTAACTGTAGTGGAACCTCAGCCTTGCTCATGTTCTAACCTAATTCTCTAATTTATCCTCAATCTTTTCTTAAAATCAAAATCCATTTGGGTGTACATGTGGTAGCTCTATGTTTCAGGCAAGATTTTTCTTTCTCATGTCCTTAGAGATATCTTTTCCCCTGGTCTTCTGATTTTTTTTATCAGGGAAAATCTTATGTGTGTCTGTGTGTGTGCAAATGAGTGTGTACAACTTAGAATTGTCAATTATTAGGATTGAAAGGAACCCAAGAAATAATTCAGTCCAATCCCCTTATTTATAGTGGAAGCAAATGAGAGGCATATGATTTAATGATATCTGAGTTTTCCTTCCTCCTTCCTTCACTTCCAGCAAATACTTATCATTTACTTAGTGTCTGGCAGTTTCTAAGACACCAGAAGGACACAGGTACAGAAAACAGACACAGTCCCTGTCCGCATGGAGCTTCCAGTCAGGGAGAGCCTATGTTTGTAGCTCTCAAACTTACAGTTCCTATGTCCTCTCTGTGCTATGAGGAATCATTGCCAACAAGGTTTGTGGCTGAGCTGTGAACTGCACATTGCTGTCCCAAATCTCTGGTTGTCTGCCTAACCACCCATTTCTCTAATCCCCTACTTTGGTCCCTTGGTTATAATTCAGGCATGTTTTCAGTTCGTGTGCACATTTATTACCAATCTTTTTTCCTTAAGGGATTGTAGAATTCTCTTCAATTATAACATTATGTTGTAGCTTTAAACAGAACATAAAATAATTTTAAACTAATTTTTTCACAGATATGTTTAGCATTAAATGTAGCATTTAGTCTTTTTCTTTTCATTTTTTCTTTTATTACAAACTTTGTAATTTTTTTCTGACTTCTTGGTATTTAAGTCTCTGTCACAATAAATTTTAAAAAATCTTTTTAACTTCAAAGAACGCTTGCCTTATGACTTCAAAGTATATACGTAGTTAGAACAATCAAAATCAACCCTTAAGTGGTTTGATACTGATATTAGGCAAGATATTTTGTTCTCTAAAATTTTCCCATAGAAAGAGGGGACCTTGTATTTGATTTCAAACTCATTCTCTCATTTTACAGGTGGCTATCTGACTTACTTTATTTTGAACCACACACTACTGTTTAAGGAAGTTGAATTAATTTGACATAATCTCTCCAAGCTCAATTAGAATATCTTGAGATTACTAGATGGATTTCTTTTTAAATACGAGGCAAAGAAGTTTAACTCTGATTTGTTAATTATTCCAGGAGATATGATCACATAAATGCAAGTCTTGAATATCGTTGTACACAAGTCTTGTAAAGATCAATTTAGAAAGAGATACCATATGTTCTTCTGCTATGGACAAGACAAATACACATCTGCCAGATACATCTGAAAACCACCTGTGCTGATGTTACACTTAATTAACACTTAAGTTTTACATTAAAATTTTCAGTGATGTTGTTATATACAAACTAAAAAACAAGTCTATGTCTCAGAAGCTTAGGTGGATGTGGGGTTACTACATGCTGGAAAACTGTTAGGCGACTCAAAAGTCGCTTCCAGTGATATCAAAATCTGTTGTCAAGGAGTCATATGAAGAAAATAATTATAAGTAGATATCTGACTACTTAACGCATATCCTCAGCAGTGTTTGTTTTCAAGTTCACTGAAAACTTTTCTTTGGCTCTTCTCACTTGGATAGTGGTGTATTATTCTCTATTCTAGGCACCTTATGTTGGCCTTGTCTGTACAGAGTGATTGAACCTAGCACATGGGCTTAGGTAGATCTGATTTCAATTCCCACCCCGCCTCCACACACTAGCCCTATAAACTAGGTGTTGGGGCATATTCTCCAATCTCTGCTATCCTGTTTCTGACCATCACTATGTATAAACCACTTAGCAGAGTACAAATAGTAAGTGTTCAATAAGCAATAGCTATTTGGGGTTATTCTTTAAACTAGGACTTATTTTATAGTATATTTTAAATTTTAGTTGCTCTGTGTCTGCATTTTGTATTTTTCCTTAGATTCACTATGTTTGGGCACTATAAGTTTTGACATCATAACATACACTTATTGTGTTAGCCTATTGGTGCCTTAAAAAAACTTAGACTCCTCAAATAATTGGATGAAGCCATTGAAGCAACAATATTTTTGAGAATTTATATGGGATAAGATATGAGCCTAGAGACTGGAAGGTGATTTATTTCTTGTTCTTAATAAAAGAAAACAGCTTATCATGGAAAGGCCAAACCCATGAGACATTTCTGCATGCACTGCCTTTAGTTAACTTATTAATGGCTAATAGGCAAATTATATATGTTTAACCATGAATCTAATTACCTTGAAAGGCAATATTTGAGTGTTTATAAGTAAAAGAACACAAATAGTATATATTATCTTACATTTGCATCTCTTTACCCTGGATCCAGTCTGCTTGCACCATCTGCAGACGGTTAAGAGACTCTGGTATCTCAGATATCGGTGTTCAGTCACCTCAGATACAAAGGGGTTGGTTTATGGGAACTCATATATTCTCAAAGTTTTCTGAGTCCCACATATATTTCTATACTCTAGTCCTTTATATGTACATCAGTGATTTAATGACACTTTTCACAACCTTTCTTTGATAATGGCAGTGCAAGTCACTTCATCATCCATCCATCCGTCCACCCCCACTATTCATGGAATGACGTATATGTTGCATTGATGCTGAATATACAGAGGGCAATAAGGCACAGCCTCCACTCCAGTGACGTATTTTAGTCATTCCTATACCTAAACGCTCTATGTTTGTGACTGTATCTAGAAGGAATATTATATATTTAAATGTTTAGGTGATGGCTCTGAGACTTCAAGGTCAGAGGTACTGTAAGGTCATACTTCAAAGCACCTCATCTGCTCAAACACCTAAGAATTATAGATAAAATGTAAAAAACAGAAAATCACGCATGGCAAAATTGGGCTCCAAAATACAACAAACATTCCATAGACCAGAAACAAATCAGAAAAGCTAAGTAGTTAGTAGGGTTGATGCTTCTTGAAAAATGTAGCAGTCCTAGGCAATGAGCATGCAGAAAGCCCCACAGCAAAGGCTCAGCTCAAAAATCCACCTCATACAGTGAAGTGGGTGACTCACGGATTGGCATCTTTCCCTTCTGTTATGTAAATGTTCCAGGAACTGATATTATGAAACATCAATATGTTTTGGACCCTTAATTAAATACCTCTACTTTCTTGGATGTTTAAACCAGTGACTCAGAACATTAATAGATTTTCAGCAACAACCATAATGAATACTTAGTTCAATGTTTTAACAACCCATCACATAGGCAGACTTGTTAAAACATAATCATAATCATAAGTCAAAGTGCCTTGATGGTTGTTTGGCGTGAGACCTGGTCCACAGTAAATACTCAGTAAATGGTGGCTAATCTCATCTCACATAATTGCTGAGAATTTGTCTTGAAGTTTTGATCATTTTTGTTTTGTTTAAAACTGTCTAGGCTATATGGGTTGTTTTAATTAAACAAAACCATATTAATGTCTGCTATTTACTGTCCAGCAAAACTAGCCCCCCCATTACAACCTAGGGTCAACCTGTTAAATTAAACAGGAATCACCTTCCAAACTTTTTAGGTATCTGGTAAACAACACAATCATATTTTTTTTTCTCACGTAGGTACAAATTTCATCCCGTCAAATGTCAAAATAAATTACTACTTTAAAATATATAATATTTCTAATGACTTCTAGAATAAATTGATAGTTGAATTTTCCCACTTAATGACTTAAATTTGTAGTATCATTTAAAAAGTGTTTTGGAAAGTGAGGTCACTTATATGTAGCTTCACTTTCAAAAGTGTGAGATTATCATTCAATCAACGATTACTTAGAAAGCACCTATAATGCATGTAGCGTTCATTTGTAATGTTATGAATTTACTTGTCAGATACTTGTACATTGGATAAAATTGCAGATTCAGTTTTTGCTATTCAATTTGCACTTCATTTTCATAACAATGTACCTATTAACTTAGGTAGGAGCAGTTATCAGAGCTCTAACACCCTTTCTGCTGTATAATACATGTTTGACTTTAGAAAAGGAAATCACCAAGAATAATTGAAAGTGTATGATTCAGGTACAATATCTTAGGGGCTTTTCCATTCCTTCAGGGCTATTCTGTCCTTTGCTTTAAATTAAACCCAATTTAATTCCTATATTCAAACCTCATTATATAAGAATCAGGACATTTGGGCCTTAAACTGAATTGCCAAGATACATTTGCAAGCTTACTCATTAGAATAACATTGTCTTTAAAACAGCAACACTCCACCATTAAATTTAGTTTCTGTGTGTGTGTGTGTGTGTGTGTGTGTGTGTATGTGTGTGTGTGTGTGTTTTCTCCCTACTAAAGTAATCTGACACTCTTGTCTGCAAACCTGAAATTTCAGTGTCTTGCTGTGTTATGAAATTACCTAATGAAAAATTGGCCTTCTTCTAAAATTGATTAAATTATTTCCCAAGTTCCCCTTCAGCCTCTGCCACCTATGTTGACTGCCTTCTTACTAAAAGCAGAGCCCCCTAAGGTCTGTTAGCAAAGTCTGTGTGAAGACCTGAAACAGCAGTTCTCTGTGTGAGCCTGCACCTACCTGCCACACCTCATTCAGTTAACTGCATTTGTCTCCCAAGCCTGATGTGGGTAACTGGAACCTCACCGCAAAGGGTCATAGAATATCCGAGTTTAGAGGGAGAGGCAAGGCATCCTAATAATTGTTGGTCCCTAGTGGTGAAATTAAAGAGTAGACAACAGATATAGGCAAGTAGAGGTCTGTAAAACCAAGCAATACAGCCCCTTGCTAATGAACTGCCTCTGGACATATTTAGCCCAGAGACAGTTTCATTTATCTAATAGTTCATTTATTCATTCAGGAAACTTTTGAGTTGCACCTGATGTTTGCTACATACTTTCCTAGGGGGCTGAGCATACATCAGTTCCTAAGATTGTTTTTGTTGTCACAGATTTCACCATCTAATGGCAGAGACAGGCTCGAAAACAAGTGAGTAAAGTAGATATCAAAAGCACTGTAATGTGAGTATGAACACACAGCCAGGGAGACACAGATAAATCATGATTGTTTGTACTTGGGAAGGTTAGAAAAGCTCCATAGTGCAAGTGTGTAGCCTTCTAGCTGGGAAGAGACCTTGGGATAAGAATTGACTAAAGAGTGTTATCAAAACTCCTGGAGGGGGCTTCCCTGGTGGCGCAGTGGTTGAGAGCCCGCCTGCCGATGCAGGGGACATGGGTTCGTGCCCCGGTCCGGGAGGATCCCACATGCCGCGGAGCGGCTGGGCCCGTGAGCCATGGCCGCTGAGCCTTCGCCTCCGGAGCCTGTGCTCCGCAACGGGAGAGGCCACAACAGTGAGAGGCCCGCGTACCGCAAAAACTCCTGGAGGGAAAATACTCCAAATTAGCCATGGCGTGACTTGGAGTATGCAGTAGAGCAAGAGATGTTTCTTCCCTCCCTCTTTGTTTATATGTAGAACAAGGCTGAAAGAGAAAGAAAATACAAGTTCAGGAGCTAATACAGTGCCTGATGATAGTGAACACCGAATATATTTGCTAGATGAAGGAATACATTTGTGTGTGCACATATTTTTTAAAGTGTAGGGAAGAATACCATTTTATTACTGTGAGAAGCTAGAGGATTCCTATCTTAGTTTTAGCATTCATACTTAGTATTCTGACTCAGGCATCATTTTTTATGTCAATGGGGTGGAACCAAAATGAATTTATATATTAAATGTTCATTCAGGGGCATTAACCAAAACTTTTAAAACACTATGGAGATTTAAAAAATTTTGTCTGCATACCAATGAAAAGTAAGCCTGTTTTCTTTCCCTTTTTACATGTAGCTTTATTAGTGCTATCAAATTTAACGACTCTGCTGCCCTTTTTTGCTGTCATACTGTAATGACTTCAGATCTGTATATGCTGATTTAGCCTTACAGGCAAGTCGGGAAAAAAAGTAAATTACATTCTGACATATTCCCCTTATGTTTGTATCATTTTTTTTTCTGCTTGCATTCTCCAATAATCAGATAAGTGCCTTTTTGAAACCAGAAGCTAAGAAATCCTGCCGTACCAGCAATACCTATTTGTTACAGTTCAGATGCCTTGCATAATGGGTGTGCGTCCCATGCAGTCACGATCACACAAGGTTCTGTTCTTTGAAGGGCCCTGCACTTGACTTAATGCTCTACTGCCGCCATCTTGAAATTCTTAGTAATATTTGGACAAGGGGCCCTGCAATTTCACTTTGCACAGCGTTCTGCAAATTATATAGCCAGAGCTGCTTGCATCAAAAAGAAAAACATTAATATATGTTTTGACATACATAAAGCAACACTTTTACAATAGCAAAAGCCTCTTAAAACTTACTGCAAGCATCTCTTTTCTCCTCAAGTAAATAAGCTGTCCTGAGTTCCCACTCTGAGTTATATGTCCCTCATTGTAACTTGTCATGTCTCTGTTTGTTGATGTTGGCTGAGTTGTGACCATTATTTGTCCTCCCTTTCCTGTTGACTCACTAAGTGTACTTCTGCTCTGTCTTTTTACCTGACTTCTGGGATACTGCTCCATCCCAATTTTCTTCTCACCTCACTGGTAGCTCCTTCTCGGTTTCCTTTGTTAGTTCCTCCTTCTTTCCTCAGCCTCCTGAAATTGGGATGCCTCAGGGGTCAGGCCATGCCAAATTCTCTATATTGTACTTATTCCTTCCTGAACTCATCTGACCTCCTGATGAGTTTTACATGTCATCTAAATGTCAATCACTCCCAAATTTATATGTTTACATACCATCTCCACCTGGGAATCTCCAGCTTAGTATACGTCTGAACTAAATTCCTGAACCTGCCCCTCAAAACTTGTTCTCCCCAGTCTCTCTCATTTCAACTGATAGAATCCTATTCTGATTGCTGGGTAAAAGATAATCACCTTCACTCTTGTCTTTCTCGCGTATTCAGTCTGTTAGGAAATCTTGTTGGTTCTACATTCAGAACATAGAATTTGAATCTGTCTACCTCTTACCAGATGTTCAGAGCTACAATTACATCTCTGTTATTCTCGGCACAACAGCCAGAGTGTTCCTATTCAGATAAATCAGAAGCCTGTACTGACTTCCTGTGTAATTCAGAATAGAGATTACAGTTCTCACAAGGGTCTGCAAAACCTACATCATGTGACCTACCTCCCACTGACACCTTGCTCATCTTATTCTTACTATTTTCTCTCTTATATGCTGGTTTCAGCCACACTGTGCCTTCAGTCACAGTACCATGCTGTCTTCTATGCCTGGAATGCTCTTTCCCTGGTATCCACATGGATGACTATCCATTGCTTTCAAATGTTTGCTCTGTGATACCTTCCTAGTGAAGCCTACCTAGACTTCTCTACTTGAATTGTAATTCCCATCCCAGTACTCCTAAGCTCTCTTATTTTCTTCTGCTGTTCTCTTTCTTCCATAGCATTTATCATCATCTAAGATAATTATTTTCTATCGTATCTTTGTCTACTTCTGGCATTCTAGATGCTCAGTTAATATTTGTTGAACATTGAGTTAATGAAATATACCCAGAAATAACAGGTCCTTTCGTATGAATGTTCCTTTTTCCTCTTTGTCTCTCTATAATCCTTTTTTATTTGTACGAAAACATATTACATTTTGAAAATATTTCTACTTTTAAATAGCTGAATCTTTAATAAAGATAATAGCTGGCAGAAATGTAAGCAACAATCTTTCCCCAAGAGCTAGAAATAACGTACTTGAAGTTGTAAGAAAATTTATCAACACCATTATACTTTATGCCTTAATATTGTAGTCAGGTAAGAGGTTACCCAAGAGGTTACCTTTTTCCTGTCTTAATACTGCCTAAATTATTCAAAACTAGAGTTGGAAGGATTTTTTTATGGGGGAAAAGAATTGGCATATTTTTTATTGTTGAGGTAGGTTTTAAAATATAGCTTATTATTTTACCCTCTTGTGCTGAGTATCACCAGATTCTCCCAGTGTTTGAGATTCCCTCTTGTGTCTAAATTTGACACCTTAAAAGCTAGATGAGTTAAGATCCCTAACAAACCTAGGGAGTGACTTAAACATATGTAGTCTCTCATTTAGTAACTACGTTGTCATGTATTACATTTATAAATAAATCTAACTTCAGAGAGGTCATTGAAGTAAAACATAGTGCAAGAGTTTTATGATTGTTATAAAAAGCATGCTTCTAAAACACATTTGTAATTCTTAATAATGCTGTTCTTTAAAAATAGTAACTTGTTCAATTATAAATGAACTTGATTCCATTTGGCATTCTTTTCTTAAAAGCATAATTTTTAATTGTGAACATAATTTATTACAGATTTTATAAAATAAAGAGCAAAATATTAGCCATAATTTTACCACTCTAAAACATCCATTTTCATTTTGGGTTATTTTCTTTTTGCATATTCACCTTTCACACAGTTTTAATAGGGTACATAGTTTTTTTCCTGTCTTTTCCACTTAGATACACGTCATATCTATTTCTTCATGTTGCTATGCAGTCATTTTCAGAATAATTTTTCAAGGTTATTTAATGATCCCTAGTGTAACTGTATTGTAGTGAACCTAAATATTTTCCAGGTGTTAGATGTTTAAGTTGCTTTCATTTTTTTAATCATAAGTAATGTTATAATGAAAACTTTTGTGTTTGTAGCTCTTTTTGGATCACTTTCTTAGGACAAGATCCCAAAGGCGAAATTCTTGTTTCACACAATATGAACATAGTAATGATTCTTGGTATATTGCCAACTTACTTTCCCAAATGATTGAACCAGTTTTCTGCTTCCACCAACGCATGAAAGTAAAGTTTCACTGCAACCTTGCTTACGATTTCTCATTTTTGTCCCTTTTTCCTGTGGACCTTGTATTGTTAGCATTAAAATGCCAGTATTCCATGTCAGCATGGGAGTTTAGAAAACAGTTTTAGGATGCCCAGTTTAAGTTCTCTCCCAAAAAGAAGAAAGAGGGAAAATGGGTGGCTGTGTTTGATTTAGTTGTGCCTAGAAGGATTGGAAAAAAGTCCACTGTTTGTTGGACTGATCAGTTGAAGAAATTTGATATTTATACCAAATTACTGTGAGTGATGTAATCTGGCTAACCATTTTTGCCACCACAGAGGTTTACATTGACGTTTTATTCTGGAACAAAGTGGTTCACGAAAAGACACTACATTTATTTGTTTGCCTTCTAAGAATCTGAAGTGACTTAATAGTCTTACAACACAGTTTTATGCTTACCAAACATTTTGACTTAATCTTGGAGGACCGCATAATTCTGCTTTGCTCATAATTAAATAATTTACCCCTTAGAAAAGTTAAATTCAATTGTTCCTGCTAATGGAGGTTTGGGTACTGGTTTTGTTCATCCAAAGCTGTAGATAAAACAGCTAGAACTTTCCCCCACAAATAACAGTGAATAAAGTCCGAGGAAAGAAACTCGGTCTCGGAGAAGAGCTGAGACTGATGGTAAGACTTTTGATTAGCATCATTTTTGTAGTAACTAGTTATTCTACAGCACTGAATAGTTTCAAGGTATGTTTGCATTCAGTATCTCACCTGTGAAGTTAGTAGAATGATTTTGTTATTAACCTGCAGAGAAGTTACGGGACAAATTCAAGGGCTTGTGGTGGGTAAAGGTGTGCCTAGATGGTGTGCACTGGACTGTTGACACAAGGCTGTTGGCTGCAAATCTCTATCTGGTTTTACTACACCACAAAACACTTTTTAAAAATGCCTCCTGATTCTTTCATACACAAATTCATTGAGTTTCTACTCTGTCCTCTGGGACATAGATGTGAACCTTCAGAACATTCTGGTGTAGAAGTCAGGTCTGCAAAGAAGTCAGGACAGAAATGCATGGTGAACGCTCCAGCAAAGTGGATGCCAAGCGCTGTAGTGGCAAAGAAGAAAGTGGGCTGGCTCTGCTGGGCAGGCGATGCTTATACTGATGGTGAGTTTGGTATTAGAGCTGGGTCCCTAAAGGGTCAGGGAGGGTGACCCTTGTGGATCTCTTTGACTTTGACCGGTGAGGATCAGTGAGATTGCTAAGAAAGCCCACAGATATTATGTCTTGAGAAATAACTTTTTTCTGTGAAGAGCTCTAAGGAGATGACTGCTTTCCTCCCCCACTGCTCTGCTTTTTATTTCTGCAGACCAACTTTGTATGCGCTACTCCCATTTCCCAGGAGTTTCCCTTCCTTGAATCCCACACTTTCTTTCATGTCAGTTTACTCATTTCTTTATTCATTCACCCAACAGACATACCGAATGCGGAGACTAAATAATGAGAAGGAGCCAGTCTTTGGAGATGTGAAGCAAAAGCTTTCTGGATTGCAAAGGCCATGAGGCAGGAAAAGCTTGACATATTCTAGGAAAAGAAATAAAGACTTTGAGACTGGAAATTAGGGTGTGTTAGTAGTTGAGGTTCAGAGAGTAGGGAAGCTCTGGATCTTGGTAGGAAGTTGAGAATTTTTTCTAAGTGCAGCAGGAAGCCATTGGAGGGTTTTTAGCAGAAGAGCAAAAAGATCTAATTTAACAAAAAGATCATATAATTTTAATATGATCTAGAAAGTTTAAAGAAAAGTGCATCCCACTGACCTTTGCCACTTGATGTACAGACAGTGCGGATAATGGCTTTAGATTAAAGAGAGGAGAGGGGACAGTTGTGATTTAAAGAAGAGGGGATGACACCCACGTATTGGTCGTTCTTCTCCCCCTCAGTCCAGTGTGACAGGTTGCCAGCTGAGGACAGAGGGGACGGCAGGGATTCCCCCGCTCCCTCCAGGTTCTCTCAGACCCTGTGTTCATGCTAAGGGGCTTGCAGGATCCTGTGCGTCTCCATGTCAGTGCTGCGAGGAGCAGCCAGTCGTCCTGCTGTCTCCTTGGCAGCAATTCAGCCGTCACAGTGAACGACGTCACGTTCATGATGCAAATGAAGGGGAGCTGATCGACTTGTAAGACTTTCTTACTTAAGCCATGCGGGTCACTTCTTTATACCGCCTTGTCCCTTAATCCCCTGCCTTCCCATGAACTAATAGCAGGTGGGGAGAAATGTTCCCCGACCGTTCAGGAGGATCACTGAGAAACTCCCTTTAGGCATTTGAAGTTGACTAAGAAGCAATTTACTCTGCTGCCTGGCACTCATGGGAAATCAGGAGCCACTGAAGAGAAGTGGAGGGAAGGCGGGCTCTGCTGAAGGGCTTGTTGGGTTCCTAGAAACGATTGAGAATGAGAACTCTGTGATTTTACTAGTTAAATTCTGATATGCACATCAGGTCTTCATCAGTCTGACATTCCGGGGCTTCATTTCATTTAAATGAGCATGCAGGGCTTCCCTGGTGGCGCAGTGGTTCAGAGTCCACCTGCCGATGCGGGGGACATGGGTTCGTGCCCCGGTCCGGGAGGATCCCACATGCCGCAGAGCGGCTGGGCCCGTGAGCCATGGCCGCTGAGCCTGTGCGTCCGGAGCCTGTGCGTCCGGAGCCTGTGCTCCGCAACGGGAGAGACCACAACAGTGAGAGGCCCGCGTACCGCCAAAAAAAAAAAAAGAGCATGCAGAAGCTACCTAATAGGGAAAACAATGAGGGACTAAATTACCTTACCTGTTATTCTGTTTTCTTGAATTGCTCTTCCCCTAATTACCTTTAATCTGATTCCAAGTTCTTTTTCAAAACACACTTTACACATTTTTGAGAGGGTTGCTTGCTGTCCCCTCCACCTCCGTCCCTCCTCTGTGTCTTTCCTCAGTGCCCTATTTATACAGCTCTCAAAGACGGGTGGCATTACCACGTTCTCACTAGCACTATTCTCTCTCTTTATAAGTTCCTTAAGAGTTCGAATCATAGGCTTATTAATTGCTGTCTTCTCTTGTGCCTGGCGTATTTCTTTATAGACTGTATGGATTTAATATGAGTTTTGAAATTCTCATTTTGGTGGAAACGTTTGTTGGAAAATTCTATTATACACTCTCATGCCACCTTGGGATGGCAGGGAAGTCGAATATTATGGCCATGGGACAGTCATTGTTCCCTCCATTTATTATTCTTGACTCTTGAGGTAGCTGAGTCTCTGTCCCTTTATATTAAACACCTTAGAGCACGCAACTTTTACAGTACAATTTTCAATTTTATTTTTTGAAATTATTCTGTATCTGTTTCTTGTTACAGCTGATCGTGGGTCTTTTAGGCCCAAGCTTCATTTATGTGTGTTTGTCTGGGAGGGGCATTAGGATCTTTCCACCTATGTAGTAGAATAGAAAGTGCATAAGCTTTGTGACAGGTTGCCACACGGAGAACTTTTAGGTTGATGGCCAAGCTTGAGTCAGCAAGATAGCCAGATATCTGCTGTATGAAGAAGTATGTGGTTACCAGGTACCTCTCCTAACAACCATAAAGCGTTTTTTCCCCTCTGACTTTCATGATATAAAATATTTTTACAGAAGTAGTTACCCTTGTCATCCACTCATTCAGCTCTGACAGTGCCAGCCTGCTAAGCCTGGCAAACACTCCCCTCAGGACCTTTGCAATTATAGCTCCCTTTGCCTGGATTGCTCTTTTGCCACCCTCCCTCTTATGGCTGGCTCCCTCACTTCCTTCAGATCTTTCTTCAAAGATCACTGTTTTGATATGCCTTCCTGAGAACTTATCTAAAATATTACTAAGTCCATGGGGCAATATTACCCACCCAACCCTCCCTTTCCCACGTATCCTGTGTGGCCGATTGCTAAAATAATGAAACTTGCTCTCTATGTCCAAAACTCCATGCAAAGGGACATTGTGGTTCCCTTCATCAAGAGATGAACTATATTTTTCTATTCTCTTGAATCTGTGCTGGCCTTATGACTTGCTTCAAATGATGGAATGTGATGGAAGTGATGTGCAGATTCTAGAGTTGTGCTGTCTGATACGGGAGCCCTTGCCACATGTGACCATTTCTACTTAATCAGTTACAATTAGGTAAAATTTAAAATTCAGTTCCTTAGTTGTACCAGTCATATTTCAGGTACATACCAAACAGCCACACACAACTAGTGTTGCCATATTGACCTGCATAGTTGTAGAACATTTCCATCGTTAGAAAGTTTTTTTTTTGGACAGAGCTGTTGTAGAGCTAATGCCTTAAAAGATCTTGCAGTTTTCACTCTGCCCTCTGAGAACACCAATCATCATGTTGAAGAAGCCCAGTCCAGCCTATTGGACAATTTGAGACCATATAGAGGGAAACCGAGGTGCTCTAGCTAATAGCCAGCAGTAATTTCCAGGCATGTGAGTGAGACCCTCTTGGACTTCTATTCCCATTCAAGTCACAGATGATTACAGCCTTAGGAGTAATCCCCCATGGCAGTGGCAGAAGAGCTGGTCAAATTGCCAGGCCACAGAATCATGGAAAATAAATTGTCATTGTTTTAAGCCAATATGTTTTGGATGGATTTGACACAATAGTAATAACAGTTACCACCTTCAATCTAATGACTGCATTCATTTTGAAACTATGCCCTATGCAGTTACCTCATGAATTAGGATATGGAAAAACGAGGGAAGATGAAGTATCACCCCTTTCAGTGAGATCAGTTCCTTGTTTAGGGAGAGAAAAGGATATTTGCTATTACTAAAATAATGACCCACAGCAAACTGAAATACTTAGTACTTACTAGCTGAATTAGATGATAGGAGAAAATTAACTTTGCATCAAGAATTATTTACCAATAATTTTCAAACTAGTTCAAATAATCCAGAGCTAACTGGAATCCAATAATTATTCCATTTTAGGATAATCAGATTTGGGGGACTTTGGTATATTTTGCTTGGTTATAATTTAAAATCATAAATAGTATTTAATTCTGAAAGCATGTCTTCTTTTATTCACTGTTCCTCAAGCGTTTATTGAGTACTTTCTGTATATGTCTAGACAGGCACTGAGAATTTTGAATGATTAAGAGGTGAGCCTCCCCTGGAAGAACTGACAGTATAATGGAGGGGACAGAGGCATGGTCTCAAAATATATTAGGATGAGCTGTGTTAAAGAAATAGGATGTGCTCTGGGAACACTGAGGTGGGAACATACGAAATATACAAGATGAGCTTTTACCTTGCAGATGAGGGGGGATAGAGGTTAGTAAATAAACAGAGTGCCTAGAGGACATTTTTGGGAAAAAGAGCAGAATTATTTTATTTTAATAACTTTATAGAGAGATTATTCACATAACATGAAATTCACTCTATTAAAGTGATCAGTTCAGTGGCTTTTAGTATATTCAGAGTTGTACCACCATCATCACTATCTATGATAGTTTTGGAACATTTTCATTACCCCCCAGAGAAGCCTGACCCATGAGCACGTACCTATTCTTCCCTCAACCTCCCATCCCTGAGCAGTCACCAATCTACTTTCTGTCTCTAGACACTCACCTATTTGGACATTTCATAGTAGTGGGTTTTTGTGTGTGGCTTCTTTCACTTAGCATAATGTTTTCAAGATTCAACCATGTTGTAACATGTATCACTATTTCATTCATTTTTGTTGCTGAGTAAGATCCCATTGTGTGGATATACAACATTTTGTTTATCCATTCACCAGTTGATGGTGACTTTTTTTTTTTTGGCCGCACCGTGTGGCATGCGGGATCTTAGTTCCCTGATCAGGGATGGAACCCATGCCCTCAGCAACGGAAGCGTGGAGTCTTAACCACTGGACCACCAGGGAAGTCCCCATTGACCAGCTGATGGATGTGTTTGGGTTGTGTCCACATTTTGGCTGTTATGAATAATATTGCTATGAACATTCATGTACAAGTTTTTATGTGAACATATGCTTTTAGTTCTCTTAGGTATATACGTAAGAGTGGTATTGCTGGGTAATATGATAACTATGTTTAACATTTTTAGGCATTTCCAAATTGTTTTTCAAAGTGGATGCACCATTTTAAGCATTCCAACAACGGTGTATGAAGGTTCCAACTTCTTCACATCCTTGCCAATACTTGTTATTGCCTGAGAACAGAATTGTTTTGAATGAAAATATAAAGTCACTAAAATGGAAAAAATTCCAATTAGATCATGTTATACTCATTTAAGACCGCCCAGATATAAGTCATGTGATATTAGAACCTAAATCTGAATGATACTTTGTAACTCTGTGTACAAAACAACTCTGTTGGAGTCTAATTATCTTATCATTAATGTTCACCAGGTGCTTAGGAAATGCTGATTTTCTTTTATATCTAATTGAGAGGTAAAGGACAGTGAAATGATTATATGTGTAGTGCTGTTGAAAGTTAAACCCATTTCTGACATGCAATTAAATATAATTGAAATAGAACAAATTGGATAACAAAATTAAATTTGCGAAGTAGAGTATGAACAGATATTAAATGTATGCTGTCCTCTGGGATATTTGGGTGGTGAGTTGGCATTAGAGCTCGAGCCCCATATTTTTACTTCCTCTGCGTAGTTCCCACCTGCCCACACTTGCCTCCTCTACTTCCCTACCTCAGCGTCTCCAAGGAGTTTAGGAGACATTCCCCCGCCAACACGCTGTGCAGAGAGGATTGTTTTATGAAGCGCTGGGGTTCAGTGTGGTTAGGAAGGAAAATAGGTTCTCCAGACCTGTGGGGCTTTCTCTCAGACTCAGACTTTTTTTTGTGGCCATGCCACGTGGCATGCAGGATCTTAGTTCCCTGACCAGGGTTCGAACCCATGACCCCTGCAGTGGACATTCTGAGTTCCAATCAGTGGACCGCTGGGGAAGTCCCCAGACTTGTTTTTTAATGACTATCAGAGACCTGACAATGATACTGTAAACAAACAAAAATATATGTCTGACAGCCCCCATCACCACCGTCTTGTCCAGCTCTTCAGTGACTTTCCAGCACCCAGTATTTGTTAAGTCTCAGGTGCGCAGGACACAGTCACTGTCATGCCATTTCTCTCTACTCCTTGCCTGCTCTTCTCATCCCTCCCCACCTGTGATGGTCTCTTTCAACTTCATTACCAGTGTTTTTCTGTTGTTCAGTTTTAGTTTTTTTATGTAAGATTATTCTGATATTTCTAGAAATTAAAAATTTTTGCTTTTTATTTACTGTGGAAGATGAGATATAGCCTCCAAATACCCCGTCATCCCAACATATATCAAATGCTGTTAAAAAAGTACTTATGCTCAGAAGGACTTTGTTGATTCTAAAATACTATCAGAGTGTAATATTTTAGAAAATGAAAAGTTGAGTTTTCATAATGCATTGCCGAGGAACTGTATTAAAAGCAAAATATTAGAGCCAGTAGGTGTTTATGTACATAATTTAAGAGGTAACAATATTAAGAGCAATTCTGATTTAGCTACAGTATTAAAATAGCACATGAGAAAGTCTTCATTTACTCTTACCTTGCAGTAGTCACTAGACGAGTTTTGTTGTTTTTAAACCCTAGTCAATTAAGTCTTAATCACCAAACATTTTATAGGAGCAGAGGTGAAAGTTTGACCCTACTTAAAACCACAGAAGTACTAAAGACAAACTATTCTGAGACTTATAGATTTGCATGAAAAAGTCACAAGGGGAGAACTGTAATTGCCTCAGCATGAGAGATGGAATATATTTTAAGATAATTGGAGACTGTCTTTTAAGTGTTCTCTTTGGTTTAGTTTTGATTTCATGTACTTTAATTTGTTTCTATCTCTTAATTTTTTTCTTAATATATTCCAAAGAATGTAAAACACTTCTGAGGATCTCATTACTACTTGTGAAATCGCCTCTAGCTCTACCACTGGATGTAATTTTTTTGGTCAGTCTTATAAGAAAAAAGTATCTTAGATTTAGCAGTCTGACGGTAGTGATAACCCTAAAAGTACATTTTGTGTAAGATCAAATATGCTGTAGCAATTTCCCTTAGGTGCATATTGTAAATTTTGGAGGTTCTGATGTTTTTTTTCCATATAAGTTCTAGAGGAATCATCTTTTTGCTTTTATTCATGTTTCATCATTCATACGTGTAAAATTTACATTTTTACTGCTAACCTCGCTAACATGCTGGTGATGAGACATTCCCTTGACAAATGTGATCAGAAGTGGTCTAACTGAAGATGTTCCATGACTTGAACACATTAGGTTACAAATTCAACTTTTGCTTCTCTTTGCAAAGGCACTGAGACGTGAGTTAAAGGAGAAAGAGTATTCTGTCCTGAATGCTATAGACCAAGCTCGAGTTTTCCTGGCTGATCAACCAATTGAGGCCCCTGAAGAACCAAGAAGAAACCTACAATCAAAAACAGGTGAGACTGATTTCTTTCTACATCATAAAAACACATGTGAGGAGAACAAAACACCAGAATCGACAAGAGAATTTTCTTACAGCATATCAGGACCTGATATTTTAAAATGTCTTACAGAATTTCAGGATCTAGTATTAAAATTTTTCTTCTAAGTATTACTTTAGTCAAATATGTCATTTTGAACAAATATTTAGATTCTTAAATTAAAAAATAAAATGGCTGTATACTTCAGTATCATTACTTTAAAGGGGAATTAACTGCAGAAAAATACTTGGTTAAAAAGCATAGTGTAACTAAAAATAATTTCTTTAAGAAATAAAAATTTATATTTCTTATATTTAAACTACATGATAAATAATTGTAAGTAGAAGAATGATATTTAAAATACAAGAGTAAACATAAATTATTTAAATATCTAGAAGGTAAGATTATTTAACTTCTCTTTTTCAAGATTACTTTTTAAAATAAGACACCAAAGCCCCTTTCTTTTACAAGCAGACAACAGAATTTCTTTAATTTAAACATAACAACCTATAATATTTATGTACTTTGGCTTAAAGCTGAAACAGTATCTACCTTACTAGCAGATAGCAATAAATCACATGGTAGATTTAAGAGATGAATTTGGAGGCCAACATATATCTTTATTTTGATTTTTCACTTATGGCATAAAAGCATTCTGATGCATTTTAAAAAATAAACATGCCATTCAAAATATTTTCTCATCATTCACTTTCCATAGTAAAACCAGACCTGAAAGACTACCTCATGCTATGTCCAGCAGTGTAATTCATGAGCATTTATTACTTGTAAGGGAAGTATGGTTGGAAAATGCTTTGACTGTAGCTGGAACTGGATCAGACATTTGGAAAGTAGCCGTTTTCCTCCTCAGCCTTTCTCAGGGAAGCTCTACTTCAATCGGAGTCAATTTCCCATCAGGATCATGATTTTCTTGACCCTTTGTGTGTGTGTGTGTGTGTATACAGAGACACAGCATACTTATCATCTCTTCCAGCGTTGGTTTTTATTTTCTGCTGGCAGTATCACTGTTTTTCTAGTCAGCCTTCGGGGGACCTAAGTCACTGTTGAGTCTCCGCCTCTCTCAGTCTGCAAATCACTCATGATTGTTACTTCTATCTTTGGAGACTTATGCCTCCTGAATTATACATGTATTATATACACACACGGACATACGTATGCACACAACATGCACACAGCTACATAGTAGGTTGTTGAATGACTTGTACGCTGAGCACACTCGGGTGTGGGTAGGAGGTCATTAGCTGGGACAGGATCACTGGAAGCAGCAGCCCAGAGAGAGGGGCAGAACGGCTGTGTGTCAGGGGAAGTCAGCAGAGCTGGGGGCAGAGGAGGTGGGGGCAGGGGCTGTGCCTGGACAGGGGGTAGGAGTGAGGGACTTGTACGCGCTGTCTGGTGCAGATTACAAGGCCCTGGAAAGTTGGACAGAGCATTTCAACTTAAATACAGCAAGAAAAAGGCGCTATTTCACTGGGTTTTTTTTCTTTTAAGCTTGGAAGAAAAATAAGAAGTTCACTTGCCTCGCCTTATCCAATTTAAAGTCTACTTTAAATCTGCTTGTCTCATGTCCTTGCTTTTCAGAGAATAGAGGAAACGTAAGCTATTTCATAGCAGTAAAAAAGTGTTATATCACTAGAGTTTCACTTTGCTATAAATTTTCTTCCTTAGTGGTTAGTCAGTTTAAGGGGTAAAAACATATGGCTTTTGAGTCCTTATTTTGCTGTTACATCAGGACATTTTTAAGACCTATTTTCACATACTATATTTGTGAGGCAAGAAAAAAAGTCACGTCAGTTTAACTTTATGATTTTTTTGTTTTGGAGTGTTTTTTGTTTGTTTTTTTACAATTAGCCATTTTCACACTTTCTCCTTTCCTGATATTATTTTGTATAATGTTGGCTGACTTTAGCTGTTGTTGAAAGTAAATAAAAGAAAATTATCCGTAATAGCTTTTATACTTTGTTGTTTACCATGACTTACGAACAACTGCTATCAGTAATAGTGTTTGAACATTAGTTATCTTGTGTGATGCTACTCAAAGTACTCAATGTTGGAGGGACTAGAGCAGGGAGAAATTGTATAATGATTTTTTGGTTCTATTTAATAAGCATTTATTGAGTATGCTATGCGTAATGTGCCAAAGGACACACCAAGGTGAATCCATCTTTGTTTTTAAGTAACTGTTCCAGAAAATACTTCTTGCCATGATTTTTCTCTCCCAAAGCCTTTTCTCCTGGCTCCTTTTTTTTTCTGTTATCAATTATCTTATAGTGTCATATGTGTATGTATGCATTTTATGATAGCTTATGGAGTTTTATTTTATTACTGCATAGCACAGGATGAGTTGCTCTCAGGCATCTTTTAATTGATAAATGCTGTTGAAAACAAGCAAACTAATTATTGCAACCAAGTGATCAGTTGCTGACAAAGAATTTTATCAGGTATGCTCTGCTAGATATTTTCTTTTTTCCCCCCAGTTTTATTGAGATATAATTGACATAATATTGTACAAGTTTAAGGTGTACAACATAATAATTTGATATTTGTATATATTGTGAAATGATCACCACAGTAAGTCTAGTTAACATCTATCACCTCACATAATTACAATTTTTTTCCCTTGTGATGAGAACTTTTAAGATCTACTCTCCTAGCAACTTTCAAGTATGTATATTTTAAACATTTAAAAATCATTACTAATATTAACTGCCCTATTTCAGCCCCTTACCATCTTTTGCTAGGACTTTTCAGTACTTTTTTTTTTTTTTTTGGCCGCTCCGTGTGACTCGTGGGGTCTTAGTTCCCTGACTAATGATTGAACTCACGCCCTTGGCAGTGAAAGTGTGGAGTCCTAACCACTGGACCGTCAGGGAATTCCCTCAGTACTTTTGTGTGTGTGTGTGTGTGTGTGTGTGTGTGTGTGTGTGTGTACATCTTTTTAAATTTAATTTAATTTTATTTTTTTATACAGCAGGTTATTAGTTATCCATTTTACAATCCCAATCCCAATCTCCCAATTCATCCCCCCGATTTTCCCCCCTTGGTGTCCATACGTTTGTTCTCTACATCTGTGTCTCTATTTCTGCCCTGCAAACCGGTTCATCTGTACCATCTTTTTAGATTCCACATATAGGCGTTAATATACGATATTTGTTTTTCTCTTTCTGACTTACTTCACTCTGTATGACAGTCTCTAGATCCATCCACGTCTCTACAAATGACCCAATTTCATTCCTTGTTATGGCTGAGTAATATTCCATTGCATATATGTGCCACATCTTCTTTATCCATTCATCTGTCGATGGGTATTTAGGTTGCTTCGCAGTACTTTCTTAATTGGTGTCCCTGCATCAACATAAATAGATGCTACAGTGATACATCTAAAACACAAAACTGGCATCTGAAAACCACGGGTAGTCACTGAAATGGGATCTGAGCTCCTTTACCTGCCATACAAGGCTGCACAGTGCTTTGGCCTCAGCTTTCCAGTGTGGCAGCATCTCATGCTTCTCTCTGCTCCAAACTAATGTCCGTTTGACACCCACCAGCTTCTCGTGATGTTCTGCAGGTAATGGTCTTCTTAACTTTATTCTGTTGTCTTTTCTGGTTTTTTTCTGCCCATAGGTCCCTCCTACCTGATCTCCAACTCCTTCCTCCTTTGCCTGCCCAGCCCCTGCTCATTCTGTCCCACTCACTGCAGGCTTTGTTTCTTCCTGGACCGATTCCTCTCCCAGCTCTCCTCCTTGCCTCCCTGGTACCCTGTCATCTTTCTGACTATATTATTAATTTCTGTATCTGAAGCTCAGCCCTGCCCTTGCTTACTGACCTTTCTCAGTTACTGAGAATCTGAAAGAATGTGAACAATTATCTGAGCAGCCAAGATAGATATTATGTAGAAAATATAGTGAAGATCTTATTAGCTCTTAGAAAAACCACCCTCTCCGAGGTATTAACTCTTACTTTAGATACTGTTGTAAGTAGTTTAACTTGTTTTCCAGTGAATTATGGGTATGTAGCAAGATGGAAATGACAGGACACGGGAAAAGGATGACAGTGAGAAATGACTTCAAGAAGTCTGACAGCAATGAGGAGAAAGAAAATTATAAAAAGGATACTTGGAGATTCTAAAATAAAACAGAATAGTCTTTGGGGCCTTTTACAATAAAAGAAAAGCTGAAGCTATGAATTGTAGTTTGTTTATTTTTGAAGACAGAATATAATTCAGTTAAGAGAAGGCGTAGGAGTTTATACTATATTTTAGTGAATTCCCTTCCAAAATGGCAACCGTAAAAAAAAAAAAAATCAGGTTAAATGAATAAATGTAGCTGTCTGGACCACTCAGCTACCCAGAATTACTCACTCTGCTTATAAATGGTTATTAAGTCAGTATAATTTTTAATCAGACTAAAATTACCTGAATCATTACAGAAATTTTACAAAGTTCACAACTTTGTCAGTAGTTCCCTTATCTTGAGTGATATGGAACTACTTAATTGGATTTCAATTGTGTCACGTCAGTGTATAATATTTCCTCTTGGACTTCCTGGTGGCGCAGTTGTTGAGAGTCTGCCTGCCGATGCAGGGGACACGGGTTCGTGCCCCGGTCCGGGAAGATCCCACATGCTGCGGAGCGGCTGGGCCCGTGAGCCATGGCCGCTGAGCCTGGGCGTCCGGAGCCTGTGCTCCTCAACAGGAGAGGCCACAACAGTGAGAGGCCCGCGTACCGCAAAAAAAAAAAATTTTCCTCTTAGTGAAGTTGAATTGTTTCTCATTTGATTTTAACCACGTGGTTTATATCTGTTAAAAAGTAGAATAGTGGAACAACAAATGTCTCATCATTATTCACGTTGTTCTTTGTATTTGTACTTCTCAAACCACTTTTATGTTCTCCTAACTATCTCAATGAGTTGAGCAGATCATACAGTGTGCCTTTTTAAAAAAAATTTAAATAAAAATACAAAGGCTAAGAAAATATTGTGGTGCCGACCAAGGTTATCAGCTAATGTAGGGTAGATCAAGGGACAGAGCACTAAGCTTCTATGGTGGTGACTCTCCTTAACCCCTGGTTTTTTGGCTGGCTTTCAACTCATCCCTTCATTTTTATCTCCTCTCTCTTTCTCTCTGCTCACTGGCCACTGACCTCCTAGCTCCTTCTTGACTTTCAGTGTCTAGAGCCTCTTAACCCTGCATAAATGTTTCTTGGCTTCTTCCTTGTTCACCCAACCTCCCTGCTGTTCTCAGTCCCAGATTTGAATTCCTTTGAAAACCACACAGCTGCATAGTGAAAGTAGACGTGCAAGACAGCCCGAACACGTCTTGAGGTAGTCAGGGAATACATGTGCCTTCTCACATGTTCGTTACCTGCAGCTTAGGTTAAAAGTCAAAATTGCACGGGGGAGTTAGAGCCTTATGTCTACGTCCCCCTCTCTACTACACACACAGATGCAGGCAGGTGTGTATGCAGATGTGCATGCACACACACATTTTATGAGTTGAGGCTATGGTATCGATTACTAAATTAACACTTTAATAAGACATTTCACCTCTAACAGTGTTTAGAAAATTATACAAATGATTGTATATGTGGGTATAGAAAAGCTATTTTCCTTTGCTCAGGTTTTAATTTTAAGACAAAAAAAGATTGCATTTTTTTTGTTCATAAATTTCCTCTTGAATCTTCTTTAAAATTTATTCCAGTCAAGGCATTACTATTACTACAACTATTAGTTTACTGCAGGCTGTCTGAACATTATTTCTTTTTCAGCCTGGTGAAGTTACTTAATTTATTTTGTTTCATTTAAATGACAGAGGAAAAATAAAGCAGCTATTGCTTTAGTGTGTTCATAGTTGTGTGTAGTGTCTATAGTTGTGTATGTGTATTGTTTATTCATACACAGCTTTTTATGGTTGTATACGATTGTACCTGTGATTAATGGCTAATAATAAACATTTCAGATAAAAAAGTATGTATGGATTAGTGTTCTTCCTCTTTGGTCTTTGACAGCTGTGTGTGTATTTAGTAGTAGTTAATATTTTAACTCAGAATATACTGTTTTCTTTTAATTATTAAATGCTTCATAATATTTTAGAAAGCCAGGTAGTATTTTTCATCTATGTGAAATCTCATATATTTTATGATACAACAAAGAAGTAATAAATGACATTTTTCAGTCTACTATGTCAGTCCATTTTGTGCCAGGATTAGCAAACTTGTGCAAATAAAATTTCATGATCATTAAATGAGTGAAAAGGTGAAATTATCATAGACTTTAGAAATTACTTTTATATTGATTCTCAGTATAATGTAAGGTTACATAAAAAAGATGGCAATAATTATTTCTTTGCATCTCATAAAATGAGGCCAAATTACACATAACCTAACCTAAGTAATTAGGTAGTAAAACTCATAGGTGTTTTTCCCCAGGGCATTTTTTGTTTTCCTAATAACTGCTTTATTAATTAGAACCCCATTCATTGTAAATGACAGACAGCCAGCTTCCGTAAGTGTAGGCACATGGGCGAATGTATTGGCGCCCATAACCAAATTACAGTGAGGGCAAGGACACAGCTGGCCACAGGAATCTAAATGGCAGTCAGAGACTTTCTCCATGTCTTCCTTTCTGCCTCTCTCCACAAGTTTTCATTTTCTCTGCTTTCCTATGACCTTATACCTCACAACCACATACCAGGGAGGGAAAACCCTTCTTTAGATCCAGCACATTCCAAAAGAGAGCAACAACTCACTCAGCTTGAGTAACATGGAGCTCAGGGTCTTCTGGGATTGGCAGACCCCTTTATAAGCATCATGTTAGATGGAGGAGGAATCAATGCCCAAAAAGGAAGGGAAAAGAGAGAAATGTTAGTCAACATAGATGTTCACAACAAATCAACATTTATCAGGGTCCTACAGTGTTCCAGGCACCGTTTCCTTTAATTCTCATAACAACTCTTTGAGGTGTGAGTACTGTTACCACCCATTTGACAGATGAAGAAACTGAGACCTTGAGATGTTTGGATGCCTACTGTCACCCATGTGACAGAGCTGAAACACCAACTCAGGCTTGTCACAACCCTTGATGCCCTGAACCATCATAGCATACTATCTTAACTACCCCAATAATCAAAGCACTTCTAGATAATCAGTAAAAATAAGATTTTGCTTTCTATATTCTTCTACTAATAAAAATTTCATGCAATAATTAATATGCTTTTCTCTTCATTCTTACTTTTCCTCTTCTGAAATATTAGGCTGCTTAATAGAATGACATACCAGTTCACTGATTTCCTAGCACCAAGGGAGAAGGTGTTTAGGCAATATTAGACTTTGTCTTTTTAATTTTCATAAAAATACTTGAAGGAATAATAATTGCTTTCAGGCCTTATAGACCAAGGCAATAATTTAATTAGCTTCGTAAGTCCAAATTAGATTAGTAAAGTTATAATGCATGAAAAGACACAGAAAAATATGTTACTTTCATTTCCAGTGTTCACTACAGAGATCCAGTGTGATCCTTCCCATTTTAAGGTTCCATAATGTATGAATGGATGTAATGAATCCAGTCTTCAAGTTTCCTAAAATATAATGAGCCGGCTGAGTAAGCGTATTGATTGGATAAAAATTTCAAAAACTTGTTTGCATGCTAATGAATACCATCATAGTGAAATTCAATTTAAATAAATCAACATTCTTGATGAAGAATTATATGATAATAAAAGTTAGTTTGATGGACACAGCATTTTAAATTAATTGTTTACCATCTGTTATGGTCTCTAATCACCATTACAGCCATCCATAAATCACATGTGCCTCGTAAGAAAAGATGACAATAATTTACATGTATGTATTTTATTGAAATCAACATCTGGAGTGTCACTCTGATTTAAACATAAAGCACAGGAGGAGACTAAACGCTTTCAGTGTGATGTGTTCCTCTTTTCCTGTTGTTACTTTTCCTCTTGAGAGCTGGAGTCTTCACGAGTGAATTGGAGGGTTTGCTATCTTTTAAAAAGTATAATCCTAGCCAAGGCATAAATTCTCCACTTTAAACTTCTCACTTATTTTGGCAGTACATAAACCTAAGACATGCCTAACTTCTTTCATAAGAATGGCTAAGCTTGAATAGAAAGCCCAGGACTTCTTTTTTTTTTTTTTTTTTGCGGTACGCGGGCCTCTCACTGTTGTGGCCTCTCTCGTTGCGGAGCACAGGCTCCGGACGCGCAGGCTCAGCGGCCATGGCTCACGGGCACAGCCGCTCCGCGGCATGTGGGACCTTCCCGGACCGGGGCACGAACCCGTGTCCCCTGCATCGGCAGGCGGACTCTCAACCACTGTGCCACCAGGGAAGCCCCCAGGACTTCTTTTGTACGTTGATGGATCATTAGCGGCTATGTTCCTCAGGGAAGCAGCCTGGGGAGGGATGGGCAGTGGTGTGGCCAGAAATGTGAGACTTTTAATTGAAGAGCTCTGTCCTTTGATCTTAAAGGTGAATTTTTTTTTATCAAAACAAAGATATTGAACATAGATCTATTTATTCATTTGACCAGTACTTATTGAATGCCTACCATGTGCCAGGTAGTATTCTAGATATGGGGAGACAGCAGTGAACAAAACATATCCTTGCCCACCTGGCACTTACATTCCCAACTTCTATTTTCCCCTCTCAGAACCACCAGTGACCTGTCTGCTGCTGTCCAGCACTCAAAACTGACTTGAATAAATTATAAAACTGCCATTAGTGTGAGGAAATTCAGGGAATATTCCATTACAGAAAATGGATCTCATGTGGCTTAGCTAGTTCTGTTCCATGGCCTTTCTGCTGTTCCTCCCTTTTTCCTTGGAGGTTGACCTTCTTAATGGTCTCTTCATGCTTCATCCTTAGCTCAATGCTGGGGTTTTTTACTTTGGCCCACTTTATAGGAAGAGTAAAACATTAAAGGATTCAGACTCTAGCTCAACCTTGATTGACTTCTGGTCAGAAGTGCTGGTTATCTCTGTCCATGGTGTGGTGTATATTCCTGTTCTCTCCATCCATCCCACCTCCACCCATAACCCCCATTAATACCTTATATTTTGGTATTTGTGGAAGATGTTCCCTAAATCTCTTTACTTTGGAGTTCTTGCTTTTCCCTAAATGTATCTGTCCACGATCTTTTTTTTTCCCTTAAGGGTTTGACAAGTTCGTTGGCAGCATGGCTGGATCCTTACCGTCTTTATCATATTCCCACTGAAAGATTTAGGCTACACATTATCAGGTTAATGTACTTTGGGTAGCCTGTTACTATTGTCATCTTTATAATTTATTAGATGAAAATAATTAGAAATATTGTAGTAATCAGCTGATGGCACTTGATGGTGTACTTTTAATCTGGTTCCTAATGAATTGTCACCAGTTATCATACAGTATAGGAAGTGGGCAGGGTCCTCTTCAACACTGATCATTTCAGACAGATTAAGTTGATCTTAACCATGTAATCAGAAAATTTGAGGAGAATATGTTTTGCATTGTCTGAATCAGGAGCATCTTTTGGTCATGAAGAAGAGAGAGAAAAATGGAGTGGGGATGAAGACGAAGAGTGAGAGTAAGTCAGGTCTAGTCTCTAGATGTACAGGAATGCTTTGTTTTTTTCTGTGAATTCTTGTTGGCTAATCAACTTGGTTTGCTTATGTGAAAATCTCTAGAGATATCTAAACCTCCCAGACTTAGTAACAAAATCATTTTAAAAATGAAAGAACTTAACCTCTGTTGAAGCTTTTCTGTGTGCCAGGCATGTATCGGTAGCTTTATAGGTATTAACTGAAGTTCAAGGAGATAAGCAATATATCTATGATTATATAATTAGTTAGTATTGAAATTGGCCTATGAACAAACCTTTCCTTGCACCAAGTTGTCCATGGGGTGAAAATGCTACTCTGGAGAATTTTTTCCTATACTTGTTTGTCTTAATATCTCCTCTTCCTCTCTTGGTGAAATACAATAAGATTATAGATACATGTAAAAAATAAGCAAACAGTACAAATAAGATGGAATTACCATACTTGAAATGACTTTGTAAGGTTTATCCTTTTCTTTCACAGTAAAAAAAAAAAAATGGTTGTTTTTTTTTTCTTTTTTTTAAATATAAATGCTGTCATGGGTTTGGGAAGGAGGAAGAAAAAATAAGTGGGAAGATTTCCACTTACAATTATGAAGTTGAATATTCTCAATAAAGATTAAAGCTGGAAATTCCATTCAGGAAATTGAAAATTTCAATTCAGTAATTATATATATTGAGGACATACTAGTCTCTAGACTGAGTACTGCAAAACCAAGATGAAAAGAACAAACATGCATGACATAAGGCTTTAGACGCTAAGAAGTCAGTATGGAGATTATGTGTCTATTCTGTAATTGATAAAGGAAATACGATAAATATGGAAAATCTTTATTTAAAATAACTGGGCTGATTCAAAATCGATTTGTACATTATTTCATCGGAGGAACATATACTTTAACGTTTTTAAATGTAAAAAAAATTATAGGCACACAAAAGGAGGGTTTTTTTTTTCCTCTACTGTAAGATTTCTTGGAGACATACAGCGGCTTTGCCTTTCTTATATAATTGAATTTCAGAGGTAAAAGAGGCCCTTACTGTAAAATGTTTCCCCAGATGAGAAAATAGGGTTCCCACTTGATAAAGCTGGGATGAGCAGGTCATCTAGCTCACCTAGGAGCCAAGGGCAGGATGGGAGCAGTGCGGATTGCAAGTCTTAGTCTCTGCTTCTGGTCCAGGTTCGTGTTCCACCTGTATTCCAGTGAAGCATGTGAGTCTTTCTCCCCAGGGTAGAAAGGAGAGAGTGGTGTAAATGCCATGCAGTTAATTTGCATATTTGAAGAATAAAAACCACTGGACAAGAAAGAAAACTTCAGGATTGGTCATTCCTTTTTCCTCTCTCTTCTTCCTTCTTCCTAAAGATAATTATCTACTCTTCCTTAAATGTTTTGTAACACAATAAAACAATTGCTATTTTAATTATATAAATATAAAGTAAATATGTTAATATTTATAATACATCATATCACATTATACTATATATACTATGTAATATAAATATAAAAATTAAATACAATTCCATCCTCAGATTTTGTCCAGATAAATGAGAAGGTGTGAAGGGAGAAGAATGGGAGAAGAGTGAAACAAAGTACTCTCTCTCAAAAACATCCCCAGACACACACGCACACACACACACACACACACCCAGGGAGTAGGAAAGTGACCTAGGAAAAGTGCTTCTGGTCTGTGAACTGTCACTAAATTTACTTGGTTTTATCCTGCTGTTTCCTCCGTCTCCTGATTAGCCTCTATTACTGCCTTTTCAAATGCAAATTAGATTATCTCTGAGCTTCGTTTGCTCTCCCACCTTCAGTAGTTAGTGCCCTGCTCTGCGTGAGAATGACAGAGCAGCTCACTGGATTGGAAACACTCTGTACAGCTTCAACAGCAGTGACCAGAGAAATCAATTTATAAGCCAGTAGGCTGACGGTGTTCTGTTCTGGCAACACGTTACAGTCACCTGGGGAGCTTTTTAAAATTGATCCATGCCGCCCTTCACCCTTGACTAACTAAATCAGAATCTTTTAATACTTCGTCCTTGGGGATCAGCGTTTAAAAACAAACAAGCAAGCAAACAGACAAACTGTCAAGGTGGTTTCTAATATGTCACCAGAATTCAGAACCACTGGTCCAGAAGATTCTCCACTCTTGCATGAGGGTCTTAAAATTTACTGCAAAGTGTCCATTCAGAAAATTTGAAGCAAACTTTGTCCTTTGATTTTCAAGTAACACGAGGATTTTTTTTTTAATGTTGGGATATCCCTTTATTATTTTCATCTTTCATGCTGTCTTGCTGTTTTAATTTGTTTTTTCTATTTTCTTACCCCAAACTGTCATAACTTGGGATTTCACATGTTGCTTCTTATTACCTGTTTCACAAACATCCTGGAAAGTTTTTGTTTGGCTTTTTACTTCGCTCTGTTCTTGGTTTAAAGTATGCATTAAACTGAGATTACTGCTGCAACAGGAAGCACTTTTATTCTGACTCAGTGATTAGTTAATATGCTTCCTTTCTGGCAAACAGATGGCGAATTGAACGTAGAACTTTTCTTCTGAGTAGCTGCTTGAGTGGGGATTATATTATAAATAGTACAAAAAGACTGCTCAATCAAAAGATTTTACATTAAGTGAAGACAGAAAGTCACAGCCAGTGTTGGGTATTTTATCACAGGACAAAGAAGCCGTGTCTCCCTGCCAGGTCTGACTTAGAAACAATTTTTACTTTATCCAGAGGAAAGTCATCATAATTAAGTTGTCTCTTCTGAAATTGGCACTGTATTTTTTTTTTACAGAAGTCAGTAAAACATGAGTGCTCAAAATATATCTTTGAAAAAGCCGAAGTGACTTATTAACAAACACAGGTGTTACCGTCATAAAAATTATCAACTCCCTTTCTCATCAAGTTAAGAATGATTTTTTTCACCTTACACAGAGCATGGTATATGTATATAAAATATGGATCGTATTAATATTACATATTTTTCATTTTATAAAAATACCTTGAAGGCTTAAGGATTTAAATAAAGTTGCCCTTTTGATGATGTCCCTTTCCTTACAAAGCTTTTTCTAAGTTTCCTAAACTTGAAATCCTGACATATTATAAGTTTTAGGGCTTTTTTCCAGGATTCCCGACTGCCTCCCATCACCGTTGTACTGGACTGTATCTGAGCCTAAACATTCCTTGAAGCTGGGTCTCTAACTCACTTATTTTCCTTATTTATCTTTTACTGGTATGCTCAACCTATCTACTTATCGTAACATTGTCTCTTCTTGTAATCAGTTCAGCTGACAGGAGACTGGTCATGTTTCTGTGTAGCTTCACAGCCTTTGAGCAGCACACTCAGAGTTCTGTGGTTGCTAAACTCTTCATCATCCGTGTAGTTCCCAGGGATTTATTATAGCTGCTTTCATCTAAATATTGAGGTCTCGAAATTTCTGGAAACTTAGATAAAAATAAATGTTCTGTCCCTTTGACTGTTAAATAATATTTAAATAAAGACAGGCAGACAAATTTATGTTGCGTAGGAAAGTTACAGCTTAGGAGAGCTTGCTTCGGTGTATCTTACCAGAGGTTTGATGAACTTCAGTGCATTTTATGAATGGTTTGGAATATTTTGAGGGGAAGTGGATGTTGCTAATGTGATTGATACTGAAAGATGGGATGTTATCTCAAAGAAGAATATGCACTTCTATCTTAAATTAATGTACAGTTTACCTCGATTGTATGTTTCTGAGTTGCCTCTCTGTTGTCCAGGGGACACTTAGGACAACCATCAAACCAGCTAGAGAGGAAAGGAGGCATCCTGGGGTGTTGAGGGTAGTGAGGCCCAGGAGTATTTCGCTGGGGATCCATTTAAGCTGTTTTGAGAGTGTCTGCTCTGTGACCATCAAGTTCCCCTGCCCTTGACTTGCCAGCTTCTCATCACTATATTTCTGACCCTTGGCTTTCAACTTGACTTTGACTTCTGACTGTTCCCTTTGCTTGTTTTCTAGACTCTTACTCTTTCTTCCTGCCCCTGTGCTGTGGCAGCATCTTGCATTATACCTGCCCTTTCCTGTCTGAAAAGTCTACCTTATTTCAGACATTCTGGAAGCCGTCTTGCTCTATTAAATATTTAGGGTGGTCTTTGAAGCCTTGCTGTCTTCTTGTTGAAATATTTGTGGATGTGCTACACTTATGGGCTACAAAGAATGCCTTGTATTAAAGATTCAGCGATGATGAAGTATCTAAGATATGTTATTTGTCTTCAGTTGTATTTTTTTTTGACACGATAAATTAATCTTACTTTTTCAGAGTTTTTCCTCACGACTTAAAGCTATTTCTCTCCCAATTATCATTCCCATTTCTCTGAGGACAAAGAAAAACTAATGAAAAGCTGTCTTTGGATTTTATGTAATTAATTTATGTTAAAGAAAAATTGTTTTATTTCTTGAGTTATCTTGTTACATTTCAAGGTTTGCAAATACATTAAAATTCAGAAGTCACCAAAACCACTGGGCTACTTTTACTCTGAGTAGCTCTTTTCTTCTTTGGAGAAGTAGTTAGGGATTAGTGGAGGAAGTATGGAAACAGTTTTCCTTACCCTGGCTAGTGTACGCTGGTAGCAACCCTTCCAAAGGTGAGTCACACTTGGCTCTAATAATGTAGAGTTGATCAAGCATCCAAATATTCTTTCTTTTTTTTTAAATCACAGAACTGACTCCTGAGGAGAGAGCCCAAAAGATTGCCAAAGCCATGCGTAAGCAGTCTTCTGAAGTCAAAGAGAAGTGGGAAAGTCTAAACGCTGTTACTAGCAATTGGCAAAAGCAAGTGGACAAGGCGTTGGAGAAGCTCAGAGACCTGCAGGGAGCGATGGATGACCTGGATGCTGACCTGAAGGAGGCGGAGGCCGTGCGGAATGGCTGGAAGCCTGTGGGAGACTTGCTCATCGACTCACTGCAAGACCACATTGAGAAAACCATGGTCAGCATCCCTGCCTCAGATAAAGGATTTAAGAAATACTTTATTGATAAAAATAACACAAATAAGGAGAGCCACATATATAAACTGTTATGAGGGATTGTTATAATGTCAACACTGTTGGCATTAGAATATAGAACTTTTCCAGACATAATAGATGTTTTCCATATGCCCCTCACCATCAGAACCCCCCTCCCTGCCAAAATAATGACTAAGGTGACTTTTACAATAATTTACTTTTACTTTTCTTTATACGTTTTCACCCAGCTGTGCATCCCTAAGCAATATAGGTTAGTTTTACCTGTTTTTGTTGAGTATTTTTTGTTTTTTTAATAATACAGCAGAGGACCTTTAATTATATTACTGAGGTTGGGTCTTTTTTTTTTTTTTTTGGCTGCATTGGTTTTTTTGTTGCTGCTCGCAGGCTTTCTCTAGTTGTGGCAAGGCGGGGCTACTCTTCCTTGGGGTGCGCGTACTTCTCGTTGCAATGGATTCTCTTGCTGCGGAGCACGGGCTCTGGGAGCGTGGGCTTCAGTAGGTGGGGTGCATGGGCTCAGTAGTTGTGGCTCGTGGGCTCTAGAACGCAGGCCCAGTAGTTGTTGCACAGGGACTTAGTTGCTCCGCGGCATGTGGGATCTTTTGGACCAGGGCTTGAACCCGTGTCCCCTGCATTGGCAGGCAGATTCTTCACTTTTCTTTTTTTTTTTTTTTTTTTGCGGTACGCGGGCCTCTCACTGTTGTGGCCTCTCCCGTTGCGGAGCACAGGCTCCGGACGTGCAGGCTCAGCGGCCATGGCTCACGGGCCCAGCCGCTCCGCGGCATGTGGGATCTTCCCAGACCGGGTCATGAACCTGTGTCCCCTGCATCGGCAGGCGGACTCTCAACCACTGCGCCACCAGGGAAGCCCTGGCAGGCAGATTCTTAATCACTGCGCCGCCAGGGAAGTCCCTGTAAGAATATTTTAAAGTCCCTTTTAATCTCCAGATTTCCCATTTATCTTTTGTTTGTTTTCTTTGCAATGTATTTGTTGAAGAAACTGAATTGTTTCTTTGACAGTGTTTCTCACAGTCTGGATCTTACAGAATGGCATCCACATGGTGTAGTCTAGCAGGCTCCTTTTTAAATCGGTGGTTGGATTTAGAAGTTTAATCAAAAGTATACTGTTTTCCTGGGAGTTCTTATCTACTAATTATATCTTATTGTCTGAGTATGTAATGAAGAATTCGTTTAGCTCTAAATTCTGTTTGTAATCAGGTACTGCCCAAAGTTAAGGATGTTAGACCTCTGGTCTAGATTCCCTTTGGCTCCCGTATTGTAGAACATATCCAGAAAAGCAGTTAATGGAATTTAGGCAATAAAAGACACGAATAACAGATTTAGAGTGTATTAGGTTTTTAGTAGCATAGTAAACTATGTACTAGGTAGTCATCAATCAAATCAAAGGATAAACGGATGAAAAATCAGACTGACAATATCATGAATGGAATTTTTATTGCAAAAGATATACATCTTTTGTGCACATATATTGGATAATACTATCCCTTTGTTTCGCATGTGGCTGAATAGGAAAGAGAAGCAAGGTCTAGGAAATTAACTGAATCCTACTCAGGCAAATTACATGAGTAAATATATGTGTAGACATAGGAATAGTAATAATAGGTAGCATTTACTGATGCTTCCTATGTGCCGAGAACAAGATAAGTATTATTATTATGTCCATTTTACAAATGATGACATTGCAGATATTGCTCAAGCCCACACAGCTAGGAAGTGGTGGTGTTTTCTTGATTTCTTTCTTGCTCTTCTCTTTCATTGTAGAGACCTCATTCATAATAATGCAATTAAGCTTAACTTTGATCAACTACTTGAAGTTGAATCTTTAAAAACTACATATTAAATTTTCAACACAAAATTTTTATTACTGAAAGAGTATTGGGGTGCCATCTTTCACTGCAAATATACATGTTTCCAATGACCCTGTGAATGAAGTAGGCTTCCTCCTTGACTGTAGTATCCAAAACACTTTTCCATAATTGAATCTGAGTTAAAATAACAAACTAAAAATAAAACCTTTTAGGATAGGTTCTTTGGAAGTTGCACACTTCTTGTATTTTAAAAGATGATTTTTAAACACTGAAAATCTTTAAGCCAATGGTTTACAAAAAGTATGTTCTATTGGTTTGCAAAACCTCTTGGTTGGAGCAAGAATTTACCCATTTCAATTTGAAAGCATCAGTTTTTAATACAGGATGACTAGTGTTGAGGGAAAAATGAAGTTATATCTGGACTGAAACTTTGAGAGTTGTTAATCCCATTTGATTGAAGAAATTACCCCTCTCTGCATCCAAATCCTTCTGTTTAAATTTCTGGTTATGTGGGAAAGCTAGGAAAAACACAGCCAATATTTAAGACAAAGTGATAAACTGTGGCTTAAGATATTTTAACATCTTATTAGGAAAAAAGAAAATAAAACCCAAGTCTCTTTAAACCAAGTAAAATTGATGCAAACTCCGGGGTGTTTTGCATGTGCTCTAAAGTATACCCCAATCCCAGTGAAGCTATAGGCAGGTAAAAATAAGTTCTGATTATTGCCAAATATTATTAAATATGCCAAAGCAACTGGAAAACAAAATCTTTTAGGGTAATCGAATAATTTTAACTTCCTAAAATTATCCTTAATCATTCTTATTTGCAGAATACACACCTCTGACAGGAGAAGGGCTGGGATTCACATCTGCCAACGGGCTGCCAGTCAGCACCTTTAACACTAACAGATGCTTCTGTTTCTATAGCAAAGAAAACCACATATATTTTTATTCTCTTATAGGAAAGTACAGCCAAAACATGATAAATTGGTTCTTTATAGAAGAACATACAGCAGATCTGAAACCATTTAAAAATTTGCTTTATTTTAGAAAGCCCCTTAATTTGGAGCTCTTAAAAACCAAAAGATAAACTTTCTTCATAGAAAGATTCCTTGTTACCATAAAACACTGGACCACAAAAACAAAATTAAACCTAAAATGCATTGTTTGTCTAAGGACTTTTATTTTATTATTTATTTTATTTTTGCCTGCGTTGGGTCTTCGTTGCTGCGCATGGGCTTTTCTCTGGTTGCAGTGAGCGAGGGCTGCTCTTCGTTGCCGTGCGTGGGCTTCTCATGGTGGTGGCTTCTCTTGTTGCGGAGCATGGGCGCTGGGCATGCGGGCTTCAGTAGTTGTGGCTCTTGAGCTCTAGAGCACAGGCTCAGTAGTTGTGGCGCACGGGCTTAGTTGCTCCGCGGCATGTGGGATCTTCCCGGACCAGGGCTCTATCCCGTGTCCCCTGCATTGGCAGGCAGATTCTTAACCACTGAACCACCAGGGAAGCCCTGTCTAAGGACGTTTAATGGTTTTACCTGTGGCTTGTAAGAGAAAAAGTATTATTTTTATAGAGGGAAAAAAAAGTTTCTTCTATAAGATTAAAAAAAAATCTGTCTTGAAGTTATAATTTTTAAAAAATTGTCACCATATTTTGAAATAAAACTGGTTATTATTTAAAATTATATAAATCTGAGAATATTTTCTAGCATTTCATTTTTTAAAATTTATTTAATTTTGCGGTACACGGGCCTCTCACTGTTGTGGCGTCTCCCGTTGCGGAGCACAGGCTCCAGACGCGCAGGCTCAGCAGCCATGGCTCATGGGCCCAGCCGCTCCGCGGCATGTGGGATCTTCCCAGACCAGGGCATGAACCCGTGTCCCCTGCATCAGCAGGTGGACTCTCAACCACTGCGCCACCAGGGAAACCCCTAGCATTTCATTTTTAATAGTTAATACCTTCAAAATACAAAGATATTGATTTTAAAAGCTGATTATTAGTGTATGATGTAAAGTCATAACTGAAGAAACCTTGAAAGATTTGAGTTCTGTAATTGTTCTCAAACTGAATCTGAGGGCATTCAGGTCTTTTCAAAGTCCAGACTGAAAAATTCTCTTCTCCCACCCCTCTCTCTGTCCCATGCTTCTATATTAATTATGAATTCTTTAGACCTATAATGTCTCTGTTATCATATATCTGCTTTTCTCATTGAACTGTATTTGTGAATCCGTTTATTTGTACACATTCTGTCATCCATGAAAGACCAGCATCTGCAGTCATGGAGAAAAACTATCACAGCTCTGAATTCCTTCCATGCTGCAGCAATTTTCACGTCTTCATGGGCTTCCCTTCTTCTACCTGATTCTTAATTTCTTTTTTCTTTATGCTATATTACAGAGTCATTTACCTAACCCTGCAACCTCAGGCATCATTTATTTACAGCTGAATCCCAAATGTCCATCTCCAGGCCTGACTTTGAAATGCCGCTGTCTTCAGGGTTCTAGTGATATTTCTTTCTGTACATTGACTTCCATGCTCACTGTTTTGGGTGTCATTTACACAGTTACCCTCAAAGTCCGTATCTTTCACTCTGTCCCTGGGCTCCAGATCTGTTCTTCTGACTCTCCAGCTTGACCTTCCTCGTGGTTTTTGGACATATTCAAGAATTTTGAAATGCTGAAACGTATTCTCAGATTTACCTAAAATTAATTTTCTTTTTAAAAATAAGGTCATATTCTTAATATTATTTTGATGTTTACCAACCATAATGATTATTTCTAGCCTTTACATGTTATAAAAGGGGGAACTGGGAAGTGGTTAGAGAGGTTTTCTTTTTATAAGCATAAGGAGGAAGTCAAATTAATATTGTAGTGTTTTAATGAAACTTTATAGCCTTCAAAGCACTTTGATACCTATTATTCATTAGCTAAACTTGGAGTGATGAAAGAGGAGAAGAAAGGGAGCTCATAGACATAGGCCTAGTCTCTTAAGGGGTGGAGATTATAGAAATGATGAAATTTGAGAGCTGATCCTAATAGTATGTTGATAACACCTAATACCTGTAAGTATGGTACATGATTAATTTTTGACACACCAAAGAGTTAAAACTATGCTGTTCTCTTTTAATATCCCAGTTCTATTCCCAATTCCATATTGGCTTAATCTTGCCTCAAGTACCATTTTTTGAGCCTTCATCATTAGAAATGAACTCTGCCCCTCTTGTATTGCAAACTTTGTGCTTAGTACTGGAGACTGTCCATTCTCAAGAAGCTTCCATTCTATGGGGGGTGGGGGGGCATTAAAATATGAATGCTTACAATACCAAGAACTAAGAGCTCTGATAAGAAATGATGTTTAAAATCTATAACAAGTGGTTCATATGGCACCAAACAATCAAGAATGTCTCCCACCGTAAAACCTGATTTGTGTGTCCAGAGATGTGCAGCCTGGAAATCCTGGCTAGGTTGGAGATGGCAGATAGAATGCTGGGGAGCACATGGGCGGGGCCTGCAGCTAGGGCTGGGGAGGGAAAGACCTCTGAGAAATCTTCCCAATGGGTCGGGCACTCCAGTGAGTTTTTTAAGGGATGGGTCGGATCTAAGCAAAGACTTTGTGGGGAAAAGGATACATGAAAATAGAGGGGGTTGGAATTATGTGGAGAAAGGAGAAAACTTAGTGTTTTCATTATTTTGTTGTTCATTCTCACAGGTCATATCACTGTCATTGACCTGAAATATTTTTTGTTTTTTTTCCCCCTCTTCGCATATACCCCTTCAATCCCCACTTACAACAGCTCTCTTACTGTGTTCAGAACCATAATTTGTCAGTTCTAAGCTTCCTTTACCTCTTTTCTGATAGACCCTGCTCTTCCTGGCCTACCTTTAACTGCAAAGAGAGGTCATAAATGACTTTGAAAGAGATATATAAATATATAAATCTATGAGTATATAATGTGCATAGATTTTGTGGTTAGGAAAGGTTTGTTTTACTGGCCACTTTCTAACTTAATTTTAAATGGAAAGAGTTCAAATCAAGTTGTTGCATCAGGTGAAAAAATATTAAGGTATCCATATTAAAAAAGGAAAATAGAAAATTAAAGATAAAATCAAGACTAGAAATTAGTAAAATGGATAAAAGTGGCATACATTTTTCCAGATTAAATTGCATATCATGAAAAATTCGAAGGAAATACATAATCATTTAAATGAGTTGGCATTGTAATTTTTCTCTTCGTGCATCTATTTAGATTCTCTAGCTTATAAAGGGTGATTCTTTGGCTGGTGATCCTGGTTCCTCAAGACCTGAGTTGAGTCTTGAGTGGGCAGCTATAGTTGATGGCCTCTTAGCTGGTCTTGGTGTTTTTTGTGTTTTTTTTTAAGGAAATATGGAATACTAGCTTTTGTTATATTCTTTTCTGATGACATTATTCCTGTCCTTTTCTTCCAGGCATTTAGAGAAGAAATTGCACCAATCAACTTAAAAGTTAAAACAGTGAATGATTTATCCAGTCAGTTGTCTCCACTTGACCTGCACCCATCTCTAAAGATGTCTCGCCAGTTGGATGACCTTAATATGAGATGGAAACTTTTGCAGGTGTCAGCTGATTCCTCTTCATAATGCAGGCTTACACTTTGGTCTTTAAGCCCTACCTCTCTGTTCTACCACCTGTGATCCTTTTCTCTTTCTTTATGGGTTGTATTTGATAATGGATTTCTAGCCTGTGATGACATCAGTTGTCTTTCAGTATCTTGAACCCAAAGGCCTCATTTATTTATGAATATAGACTTTAATGTAATTTTATGATGTTCTCTTCATATGATATTTTTAGAAAATTGCAAAAGGTCAAATAAATCACAGTAATTGAAACCTATAGTAGGTCACAGAAACATTTTTTCCATAATGGCTCATAAAGGAGTCATTTTTCTTACTTTAATCATGTATTTTTTTTTTTTTCTTTTGAAAAGTTAAGGAAGTCCCCATCCTCCTTCTTCCTCTGCCTGCTATTTAGGTATCTTGCTCATTTTTTCCAGCTAGCATACTTTACTGTAGGGGTATTTTCCTTTAGCCCTTAGATCTTAGTTGCTCTAATGCAGTTGTTCTGATGACTAGGCCTGACTTGTGCATCTCAGATTTTAAAAAAGCCAAACCAAGAAGAGTCCTCCTGAGTGTTACTAAGTATCAGCATTTGCAAGTCACCACATGTGCCAGTCAGTAGTTTTTGGCTCAGTCTTTGTGGAGCTTTGTCACATTTAGTGGCCAGTTTCTAGGAGTCATAATAATAATTTTCTCCCCCTGAAAAGTAGTGGGATAGTTTAAGTGGAAGATTCAAAAAATAATTCTTACTAATCTTTCTCTATATTTTGTACCTAAAATGATGTGATATATAACAAGATAAATATGTAATTTTGAGGTAGCACATAAAATCATTTTATTTTAAAGGTATAATATTTTATAGCCTGACAGGTCCTGAATTAATTCAAATGTTGAACCACCCAATGGTTTATATATTTTCTTCATGAAATTGAAGAGGTAATAAATGAGTGTATGGTATTAGACAGTCTTTTCTGTCTTTGAAAAGAATATTAATAATCTGGGATTAGTAAAGCAGGATCTGTTAAACTCATACATGCTTTTCTAGTGAGTAGAACACAAAAGCATTTGATTTGTACTCCTTATTTCTTCTGCTCCCTTTCTCTAATTCATTATCTTCATGTACGTATTCCTGTGGTCCATCTTGATTCCCTTCCCACTCTGCTTCTGTTACTACTATCTGCAAAGATTGGAAGTCAGGGAATACGTTATGCATGAAGAAGGATGTGTATTCTTTCATCCTGATCTCTGAGCCTGGTAACCACTGGAGCTCAGATGTTAGCTGCTGATTGAACAAGAGGAGCACAATTTATGCTGGCAGACAGCAGTGTTAAATTTCAAGAGCAGCATCTTGTGTTCTCCTCTGGAATGTAAAAGTGTGGTGTTTGAATGCTTTTTGGCCATAACAAACAAAGTACCTGCTAATGTAATTTAAATAGCTAACCAGGAGAAACTAGAGGTGGCCAGTGAGCCAGAGACACACGTTCCATTTAAAGGCAGCTGAAAATAAGATTGACAATCTAAGTGAAACACCTGACTAGCATTACTAGACAGAGACCAGGAAAAGGAAACGGAAATGTCAGTAAGGCTGTGTGCAATTGTTATTGATTGCAGTTAGTTTCTCAGGGTACCAACTCTGCATTTTCAAAATATAGAGAGCTAAGAATGTGGTTAAAAAATATAGAGAGTATATTATTCAGCTGGTATCTCCTTGAATACTTCCAAATCAAGATGATGGACATGAATTTGGAGGAAAATAAGACATTCCATATTCATATGTCCTTTCACTTTCCATCTCTATCTATGTATCTATCTATCTATCTATCTGTCTATCTTCATCATCATCATCATCATCATCTATCTATTCATCTGTCTGTTTTCTCCCTTGGAATATTTTAGACTTCTTTTTCATTTGCTCCCCATAACCCTTTTTTACCACCTTCCTTACAAAAGAGAGGTGAGTAGCCACTGACCCCATGACCACATCCTGACTTGAGATACTTTAGAATGTTACTGCTTTTGAGTTAAGTGTAGAATAACTTAACTTGCCTTGACTAATAACAACCTATGCCTTGACTAAGGCATGGATTCTGGCATCAGATGGGCTGGGTATGAATACTAGCATTGCCACATACTAACTTTATGTCCTTGGACACCTCTTTCTATCTCAATATCTTCATCTATAAAACAATGATAATAATGAGTAATACCCAATATGATTTTTGTGAGGGTTAAAAGAATTAATTCATTTAAACTACTTGGAAGAGTACCTGGCACTATTTACTGTTACTTGATGTCAGAAGGAGTCTATTTTCATACAATATTTTGATTCCAGATAACAAAGGAGTCTGTACCAGCAATCATATCTTGGGTAGTAGCATCATTTATTATAATACTTAAATCAGTGATGTTATTAAGGTTATTGTTTTGAAATCAAATTATTTCTTGTGTGCGTATGTGCAGGTTTCTGTGGACGATCGCCTTAAACAGCTTCAGGAAGCCCATAGGGATTTTGGACCATCCTCCCAGCATTTTCTCTCTAGTAAGTACCAATAAATTTGACTGATCTCATTAACTGAATGAATCAGCATATTATTTCACTCTCACTCAAGAAGCTATATTCTTTGCTATAAATATATTTATCAGATGAGTATATAAAAGAAGATATCAACATCAATGACAAGATTGCTTATTGGTTATTGTTTCTGTAATCTGGTCGTGGTAAGTCTTTGAAGTGAAGCAAAAATTAACTCATCTGGGCTTCCCTGGTGGCGCAGTGGTTGGGAGTCCGCCTGCCAATGCAAGGGACGCGGGTTCGTGCCCCGGTCCGGGAGGATCCCACATGCCGCGGAGCGGCTGGGCCCGTGAGCCATGGCCGCTGAGCCTGCGCGTCCGGAGCCTGTGCTCCGCAACGGGAGAGGCCACAGCAGTGAGAGGCCCGTGTACCGCAAGAAAAAAAAAAAAAAATTAACTCATCTTAGCTAGGGTTTTTCACTGGACCATCTGTTATAATAACTAATATAGTATCATATCATTGCTATGCCATATGCAAAGATTATGAACTTTTTCACAGTAAAGAAATCATTTTTATATTTTAAAATTAATTTTCCTCCTTAAAAAGTGCATATTTGTTTAAAATGCACCTGGAGCTTTAAAAAGTAAAAAAAAAAAAAAAAAAAAAATTACTTCCCACAAATCTTTGAGAAGATTTTGGTTTATCAGGCTCACTGCAGTCATACTTGGCCTTTCTTCTGGCTATAGGTATTGCAGATTTAGCCAAACCCACATATGTAGAGCTTTAGGCAGTAGTCTCCAACTGAAATGTTTCATTTTATGGACTGTTCATGAGATCCTAAGTAAGTAATTTGAGCTCCTACTTTGTTTATCACTCACTGCTAAGGAAACTAAAGAATATAAAATTCAGAGTCACCCAGATTGAGATTAAAATATTGCTGATTTTTTTTTTTTTTTTTTTGTGGTACGCGGGCCTCTGACTGCTGTGGCCTCTCCTGTGGCGGAGCACAGGCTCTGGACGCGCAGGCTCAGTGGCCGTGGCTCACGGGCCCAGCCTCTCTGCGGCATGTGGGATCTTCCTGGAGCAGGGCACGAACCCGTGTCCCCTGCATCGGCAGGCGGACTCTCAATCACTGCGCCACCAGGGAAGCCCAAGATTAAAATATTAATTCTGCCTTTTACCAGGCCTGTGAATCCCTGAAAGTTAATTTCTTTATCTTAAAATTACTATAATAATACTTATTTTCTCTGATTGCCTTGAGGTTTAAATAAGAAAACAGATCAAGTTACACAAAGCACCTAACACAGTTCTTCGCACAAATGCTTTCACTAAATGTTAATTCCTTTCCTTTCCTTTTCTCTGGCAAACATATGTAAGCAAGCACTTTGTTTAATTCAATTTAAGTGAAGGTTGAAACTTAATTCAAAGCTTATTTTTCCAATTAAGTACCTTTGTATCTATAGCCATAGAGAAAACTGAAGTAATAATATCGTGTCTTCTAACTAAATTGCTTACATTTATATTTTCTCTTAACCTTTGTCATGGTTGGTAATCTGCTTTCCCTCAATTCAAGGTCAGGCTTTTCTTACTCTCACAATTTCAAGAAGCCTAATCAGTCATTTCCTGACTTTTCTGTCCTATGCCTCTCTAGTTCAGACTAGCTCCCGTTAGTGTTTCTCTCTCTCTCTGTCTCTCTGTCTCTCTCTCCCCTCCACCCTCCCTTACTCCACCTGCCACCCCACCCGCGCCCCCCCAACCCCGTCCCTCTCACACACACACACACACACACACACCTGTTTCACAACCCTGAGCTCTTAGGTAGCCTATCTTTGAGTGATGTTTAGTCCTTCCTGGAATGTACTGTCTACCTGGGTGCCAGGATGCATTTCCATTTGGATACTATCAATGTTGATGAAATAAATGGGCTTGCAGAATACTCATTAGGTATGAATTAACTCCAGACTGCTTACACTTAATTTTATAGAATGTAAAGCTATGTGCTAAGACCAAATTAAAGAGAAATTTAACAAATAATTGAGATTCTATAGTTCTGAGGCATATGTATTTATTAGTATTGATGAAACTGAACACTTTCACCTAACAACCATTCTTTCATAATAAAAATCAAACTCTTGTTCATTAGGAAATGAAAGTTGTAAAAATTGTGAAACTCAAGCACATTGCCTTTCATTGCCTAGCACTGGCAGTCCAAGAAGGTCAAAGTTATTCAAATCAAAACAATTATTAAAATGAATGGAGAAGTGTAAACAAAATCCCAATTAATAATTGTTATCCATTGCTGCTCAGAATCTTTGGCTTTATTATATTTCTTGGATTTTAGCCATGGTTATAAAAGGAGGCTGTTTAGTTAGGCACAAAATAAAAACTGACCTATTAGCCTGGTGCCAGTGCTGAAACGAGGTTGGCTCTAATGAGAAATTTAATATACCTAGTTCCCCATTTTCATCCGTCTTTTATACTTTCATGGACATAGTTGGAGAAGGGAATGCTCATACTTTATAAAGAGAGGAAGAATTGTTGAATAGAAATATTGCTGAACTAGTGCTCAGAAATCCTGAAATCATGTCCTGGCTCAGCCATTTATTTATTGGGCAAGTAATTTCACCTCTAATATTTAGTTCCTCATAGTTGACTTCCTTATCAATAGATGTATTTGAAGATGCTTTGCAAAGTTTAGAATGCTACACATTAGTAAGATAGTATAATGATACCATATTCAGAAAAGAAAAATTGGTGACAACTGGTTACATGGGAATCTAGTGATATTTGCAAAGTTTTATTTGAATTTGCTTGTTTATTATTTCATTTACCAAAATTCCTTAATAGTTCTAGATACATATGTACAATTCTTCTTAATAAGTCTTAAAATAATTGGTTTAATGTAGGAAAAGAATATTTTTATAAAAAAGGAGTAAATGGATTTGTAGAAAGTTAGTACCTCAATAAAACAAAACATAAAATCTCAATCATAGTGATGTCTAGTGTAAAAGTAGGGAACTATATTTTCTGTGCATTTCAGGTGAAAATAAGTATTTGGAATTCTTCTATCTAGATAATTGCCTTGGTTCTTTACAGTGCTTTGGCTATGTTTATTTTAATTTTCCCTTTTTAAAATTCATATAATTGAGTTTCTTTAAATGCTATTTGTCCTAAATAGTTATTCCTGTGACTATGAAGCAAAGTGAAGAGTGCTATTAATGATCTGGAAAATTCAGTCTTAAGAAATCTAGTTTACAATCTGGGTATACCAGGTAAAATTAATTTTGGTTTTAGCTTAATCAAAGTATATACAGAGTACAGTTTCCAGATAGCACTAAATTTTAATTTTTGATTGTTGTAAACAATAAAACTTGATATTTAAAAATATTTGTATCAACAGGTTCAATTAGAGTTGACATTAGAAATTGAGACTGTATTGTTTCTTTCTTTGCTTCAAATGAATCTTTAAAGCCACTCTTTGTTTGGCCTAGCAGATTTCATAATTATAGGAATCCAGCAGTTCTCATTGAATTTACTGCAAAAAGTGTTCAGTTGTTTTGCATTAAGGCATAAGGCTTTTGGGTTAGCAGTGTTTCCAATAACCTCCCTTTGTTTCTTCAGCTTCAGTCCAGCTGCCATGGCAAAGATCCATTTCACAAAATAAAGTGCCCTATTACATAAAGTAAGTTGATTTTAATTCTCCTTTACGATACCAAGAAAATAAAGTTATGTTGATAACTTAAGAGGCTTTAAGTTATCAACAGTTGTTAAGTATCAAAGTTATGAAGTCACTTTAAAAAATGGATTTCAGTCCTATTATATGAAGGAAATTATATATCTATGTTTATAAAGATATAGAGAATATATATTTAATATTTGAAAGAAATTAGTTTAAAACTCGGAGTGATATTTGTAATTCATTAGATGAGGCTATAGGTATATTTAGCTGATATTTTTATAAAGCAGGTATTAAAATATTTGGGGAAAATGACAAAATTCCTAAATATTCTTGACATAATGATGTTTATCAAGCTGTATTGATTCTAAGCCATTTTTGTGTCTCCCAGAAAATGCATTTAAAAAGTACTTGGACTCTTCTCATTTTATTTCACCAAAAAGGAAGTATTTTATCATTAAAAAGTTCAATATTTTCAACTTCTTTTAGACTTATGGAAGTTACCTGCAACATTAGGTTTATTATCCAGCATTTTTGTTGTCAACTTGATAGTTTCTCCTTTTTTACATAGTAAGTTTCTCCTTATTACGTAACATTTTATAAATTTTGTATAATGTACATAAGGTCTGCATAGGATTTGATCCTTGGCTTATCTGTGTTTTGTCACTGGCAGAATGATAAAGTTCATCTTGTGAAATCCCTTGAGATGTAAATTTTTTTTTTTTTTTTGGCGGTATGCGGGCCTCTCACTGTTGCGGCCTCTCCCGTTGCGGAGCACAGGCTCCGGACGCGCAGGCTCAGCGGCCATGGCTCACGGGCCCCGCCGCTCTGCGGCATGTGGGATCCTCCCGGACCGGGGCACGAACCCATGTCCCCTGCATCGGCAGGCGGACTCTCAACCACTGTGCCACCAAGGAAGCCCAAGATGTAAATTATTGATTTACAATGTGATAAAGGTGATAAGAGTTGTAGTTGGATCTATTTTATGTATAAGTTGAACGGTGGCCTAGTTATGAGAAGAATGTTCGCTGTTATGAGGAGTCAGCGCTGTTTCAGATTAGTCCTGTGACCTCACATGAGTCAAGTGAAGATCTCTGGGCCAAGTTTCCTTTATGTCCTTCCTAAAATGTCATGTGGTATCTCCAAAATCCATGCCAACACTAATAATCTGCTCTTCCAGTATCCCTCTTTGTGTGTGAAATTAAAATGTTTAGAAATAGTATTTTCCTATGAAGGTTTTATTGTGGTCTGAAATGTATCCTCAGATTAAAAAAATAATAATAATTTTGCCATAATACATAATAAATATAATAAGCAATATATTTTACATTGTCTTAAGAGAATTTAATACTTTTATCAGTGTATAATCTACCATGTACTGAGTTGTGATAAATTTAGGTATAAGGTAGGAAAGCAGTTGATTAGTATCAAATTCGTGCAGGCATGAAGGGAAAGAAGTCAGAGGCTCAGCAAATTGACGTCTTTATTAAGAAAAGATGCGATCATCTGATCCAAATTTAAAACATTCTAATTTATATTCTACATAATAATAATATTTATAGTATTAGAGAGTTTCAATTTGCTGGGTGAATATTGACTTGAATATTACAGGTTTTAGTATAAATCTGATGTGCTGCAATAGGCAGAATCTGGCCATACAAAGATGCCCATATCCTGACCCTTGGATATGGATAGGTTAGGTTATATGAAGTCGTGGGTGGGGATATGAGCCAGGGAATGCAGACAGCCTCTAGAAGCTGGAGAAAGCAAGGAAAAGGGATGTGCTCTTGGAATCTCCAGAAAGAAACACAGCCCTTGAAAACCTTGTTTTTAGCTCAGGGAGACATTTATTTTGTGGTAATTTGTTACAGCAGCAATAGAAAACTGATATATGTATTATACAAAATCTAGAAGTCCATGCAAATTAATCAACTTAATTAATTTACTGAATTGACCTAGACTTCTGTATCATCTGATTTTTAAAAAATGTAAATTGGACCCAGGAGGCATATTTTTGTCCTTACTAGGTAAAGAAAATACTAAATTCGGGAATTCCCTGGCGTTCCAGTGCTTAGGACTCCTTGCCATCACTGTGGAGGGTGCGGGTTTGATCCCTGGTTGGGGAACTAAAATCCCACAAGCTGTGTGGTACGGCCAAAATAAAAGAAAAACAAATTTTATATCTGTTGCTTGTTTATGTTAATGCAATGGTTATCTATTTGATTTGGCACTTTAAAAAATCCATTTGTCATTTCAACATTACTATTAAAAGGAATTTCTATATGTCCAGGTCGGTTATACGTGACTGAGAATTACATTGTCTAAGTTCGAATTTCACTAATTCAGTGTTTTTATAATTTTGAGAGGATCTAGCAGAATTGTATCCTTGCTCAGTCTACAAGGTTCTTATGGGGCAGACAGGGAGAGTGAAAGCTGGTTTATCGGGCATCTTATTGGCTAGAGCACTATAATCAGCATTTCAAAATATATATAATACATTGATGACCAATATTTTTAATGTGACCTATAGGACTGTAGCATCCTGAAATATTTTCAGCATCATTAGTGAAAGATTGGATTTTCTTAAATATTCTAAAATTTTAGTGTTAAGTGCCTTAGGATTGTCAAATATTTAGAAATCTGCCCATGTATATAGAGTGAATTCTCTTATTTTTAGAAAACTTGTTTAACCAGATTCTTTCATTATTTGCTCTGTTGTGTAACCTAACAGTTTATTTCCTTATAAAGAAGGAACATCAGTCACTAGAGATAAGATTATACAGGCCAGTATTTCCAGATGAAAAATCATTATGAAAACAAAATTTAATTCCCAAATAATAAGCAAGTAAATGATGAATGAAAAGGCTTTTAATATACACTTCCCTTTGCATGGCTGCACAAGTAAGTAGAAGAAAAATGTTAGAAACAAATACCGCATGATTGTCATGCAACTAGAGTTTCCTGGAGCATATTAGGATGTATTAATTTGGCCAACAAAAAAATAATCTTCAGGTAGAAATATTAGATATTTTCAATATTTAAGTATATAGTTTTATATACTCTAATGCCAGAATATAGCAAGAAAGATGGCAGAGAATGGGAAGGACAAATTGTTTTTATTTTGTATTTTAATTTTATAGGATAGTTAAAACATACTTGGATGGCTCCCCAATGTACTTCTTTCTCTCTAGGTAATTCATTATTAATATTTTGAGGTGTACAGCCGTGGCTCCATGACTCATTTGTTTCTAGAAAATGATACAATATAGATCTGAACCGTTAAGGGTCTATGTAGTGTAAATCCCTCTATGTTAATATCTTAAGTTGAAACTCATATCTTTAAATGACATTTGCTGCGTCTAAGGTAGGCTTTCCAAAGCTGATCTAATTATTTTTCTTTTCTAGTATAGTCTAATGACAGCTCATTGTTCCATCAATTTAAGAAAATTTGAAATGGCTCTTGCTGCCCTCACAATGTACAAAAATCTACCGTAAAAGCACGATCTCTTTCTCTGTAAATTTTGGGTCATGCGTTGTGCTTTCTACAGGTTGTTCGTTTCCTCAACTAAAACTTAACATCCAGCGAGTTTCAGGTGTAAAGGGTATGATGAATAAAAGCCTTGGGTTGAATTTTCTTTTCTTTTCTTTTCTTTTTTTTTAATTTCATTTATTTTTTGGCTGTGTGGGTCTTCATTGCTGCGCGCGGGCTTTCTAGTTGCGGCGAGCGGGGGCTACTCTTTGTTGCGGTGCGTGGGTTTCTCATTGTGGTGGCTTCTCTTGTTGCGGAGCACAGGCTCTAGGCGCGTGGGTTGCAGTAGTTGTGGCACACGGGCTCTAGAGCGCAGGCTCAGTGGTTGTGGCACGCGGGCTCTAGAGCACAGGCTCAGTAGTTGTGGCTCACAGGCTTAGTTGCTCCGCGGCATGTGGGATCTTCCCGGATCAGGGCTTGAACCCGTGTCCCCTGCATTGGCAGGTGGATTCTTAACCACTGTGCCACCAGGGAAGTCGGGCTGAATTTTCTTAACATGTCATATTAGTCATATAAAACTCATTGCTTCTCTTTTTGATCCAAAAATAATAATAATAATAAATACTAATAAATAGTCATAGTGGGTGATAATAATGGTCATTGTCATAAATTATATGTTTTGAATATTCATTTGCCAGCCACTGTACTAATCCTGTGCAGGGGTTATCTCTTTTAATTCTCACAGTAGCCCAGTGAAGTATAGGTACTATCATTACCCCCATTCATAGGCAAGGCTTAGGTAATAAGAACACACACAGCTTGCGTGAGATTACACAGCCAGGAAATCTAAGAGCTGCATCCAAACCCAGGGACCGACTCCAGTGCCTGAGCCCTTGACCACTATGCACCTGCTGCCTCCTGTTGTCTGTGTTAGAGGAGGGAGAGGACAGAAGTTTTTAGTCCCATGGAAAATTTGGGTGGGGTAAAGGATTATATTTAGGGAAGTGCAGTCAGGTGGAGAAAGTATGAGCAGACATCCTTTCTTTCACACTCTAGACTGGTTACCATTTACTGTGCATCTGCTATGTGCCAACACGTAAGTGCAGAGCTGTCTAAGAGCAAGACGATGCTTTCTCCAACGCTGCACACTGCCTTTTCTGTAGGATTCACGATAAGCTAATTCCTGTAGGCCAAATATATGATTAAGGAAGGTTCACGCTGTGGTCTGATGATGGACAAAGGTGCTTTTCTATCGATAGCAAATGTCATTCTCCACAGTCCTGCCAGTGGGATCATGACAGGCGTTCTGGGGTGGGAGAGCAAACTGTCTGGTCCTCCTCTACCTTTGCTCATTCACAAGGTCTGGAGTTTTCTGGCACTGGGGAGATTTCCATCTGAGAGGAGCCTGGCCAACAAAGCTTTCTTATAGGTCCCCTTATAGGGGCTTTTAGCATAGGTGACTCTCTACCTTATTCAGCCTGTTAGTAAGCCATCCTGCTTCATAGAATTTAGTAAAGGATAATGAGGAAATATGGTTTTCCTCTCTCCCTCTACAGCATCTCCTCTAAACCCCAAGTGCGTGACTTTGTCTTGGTACAAATGATGATTCTGGTCTCGCTCACAGCTCACCAGTTCTATAGCTTTGTTTTTCCCACTAGAATCTGAAGTACAAAGCTTAATTCTTTATAATGCAGTCACACACACCCAGCTTTAACATGAACACTTTCGTCATCTCTGATTATATAGATAATACCTCTCACATTCTCTACAACTGACATTCCTCAATATTACAATGTATTAGCCAGAATAAACTGATCTGTATCTACAAATACCGCTACCTTGCAGTCTCTACCTTGTTCTAACTCCCCCTTATGAATAGGTCTAAATCAAGATTTCCCTCAATTTATTACATCTCTTTTATATTTCCTTTTCTGTCCTTGTGTTCATTATGGATAATCCTGCAGTACTGTTTTAGACCCCTGTCTTGCCTCCCAAGGGTACCCTCTATTGCCCTAATCCATCAGTTGCTAGAAAAAAAAAATGTAGTTTATAGTTACAAATGAAATCTTGGAGAGCAAGTAGTTGTTCTTTATAGCAGTCATGCAATTTATTTGCATAAACTGCATATACTTGTCTCATGTATGCACAGTCTAAAGGAGAGAATTAATGCTTATTTCTTTAGAGGAATTGCGAACCCTGCTTAGATGATGTAGGTGAAATATTTCTTCCCTAAATAAGGGCAGAGAGGAGTGGCAGCAATGGGAAATTCAAATATCCAGCCTCACTGGAAAATCAAAGCTAACAAATGTATAGGTATAACAACAGAAAAAGAGAAATTAACATAAAGCATTTTATCTTTAAATGTTAAGGAAACTCATCCCAGAACAAAATAAATCCATAACAAAGATATTTCTAATAATGGAAGCTAGTTCTCTCTGAAAGGCTTCCTAGAGCAGCCTTCATCCCTCTCCTCTTCCTTAATCATGATGGGAGAGGGCATCTTTTTCGGTTCCAGAATTTTAAGTGGAGAAGTCTTGGGACACACTTTGAGTCTCTTTCCAGAAATGGGGCTTGTGTTTTTGGTTTTAGTGATAAATAAATAAATGAAATAGAAATATAAGAGAATGTACTGGAGAGTCTGTTTTTCCAAGAAATGGTCTGTGACTATTTTTCTTGAAAATAAATGTTTAAAACTCACTGGGCCTTGGGCTTCGCCTGGTGGCGCAGTGGTTGAGAGTCCACCTGCCAATGCAGGGGACACGGGTTCGTTCCCCGGTCCAGGAAGATCCCACATACTGTGGAGCGGCTGGGCCCGTGAGCTGTGGCCGCTGAGCCTGTGCGTCCGGAGCCTGTGCTCCTCCGCAACAGGAGAGGCCACAACAGTGAGAGGCCCGCATACTGCAAAAAAAAACCCTCACTGGGCCAACTCCGCTGATGAGGAGGTAAGAATAAAATTGCTTTATGAAAGAATGTAAGCACCTTGGGATCGCTCAACCTTCTGGAGCTGGAGGCAGCTTCAGACAAACGAGGAGCATACCTTGGCTAACTAGAAAATTAAGCAGGAGACCGCCTGCTGCGCAGCAGCCCCCAAATGGGCAACTACTAGATTATCTACCAGTGTCCTAGTTTGTTGAGGTAATTTAGGTGGAGTTGACACTGTCTTAGAAATACATTGACTAGTTCAGGACTTAAGAAGATACCATCTTTCCTGCCATTCATCCATACGTTGCTGGTGCCGGAGTTATTATAACTATGAAGTGCAGTTTTGGCTTGAAATCTTCTAGATTACTCAGTTACATTGAATTATAACAGCACCATCAGCCTTACTACACAGTGTGATTTTTAGAGTCAGGGATGCAATTAATAAAGGTCTACGATACGGTACAGGCAAGATCACTGAGGGGTCATTAAGGGAAGGAAAAATAAAAGATATCTGTACTTGAATTTGTACTGATTAAATTTTTAAATAGTCATTACAATTAGCAACAGTACAGAAGTAATAATATGAAAATTGTGAAATAAATAGAATATCTTTTTCTGTACTGATTATTAGCTGAAATGATACAGTAGAAGATTCAATACAACTCTATAGAAAAAATTAGAATTAATTTCTCATTTAAAAATATATGTGAAAGAGATAAAGTAGTTAAATTTAAAAAAACTAAATGATATAAATTCAGCTTTGAAAACAAACTCTCAGGATACAATGATAAACTGAACTCTGGTGGAAACATAATTCTGCGGTTAACACCCACAAGCAGGAGTGTACAGGGCTCCCCAGTGCAACAACAGACGACCTGCAGGAGTGTTGGTTGATGGTCTGATTCTCCCTAGTTTGAGGGTTTAAAGAGACAGGAGGGTAGAGTTGGGTGGGATTGGGACTCCCTCTGAGTTCTGGGTCCATGTAGAGATATTACCAGATGAGAGGCTCCCCAGCATTTATTAAGTGTTTATTCTTCCAGACAGTCTTCCAGTGCCTTCAAAACAAGTGTCACCTGAATCTCCTCTCACACCCAGGCATATCCATTTTGGTCGTTAATCCTACTACTCGACTTAAAAACAAACTCAAACAAACCTTGTCTTGTTCTATCGTTCATGCCTGGGGTATTGACACTTGTATTTTGGGGTGTGCTGTAGCCTGTGTTTCTTTATAGCCCTTTACATGATTGTATCTTTGAAATAGATACAATTTCTATTTTGTATCCTACATGTGAAATACTTTTAAGCACATTGTTAAAAAGCAAAATTCAACTGAGTAGATTTAAAGATCTCATTGGCTTTATTCAACGATCTATGAATAGGACAGAAGCTCATCTAGTAAAGAGCAAGGAGCTTCAAGGAATTGTACAAAATGGAAGGCTCTTGTAGAAACTGGGGGGCTGAGGCTGATAACAAGAAAGTTATTAGCAAAATAAAAGAAAGGACTGGTTCAGGCCAGGACATCTTCTTTTGTGGGAAAGGGAATACAATAGTCTTATTATATAGATTCCCTCACTAGTGCTGACCAGGACATTCCTGACTGATTGGTTTATTCCACTCCTGGGAGAGGCTGAAACTGCAGTGAGGTTAGGTATTAAGTCTCGGTGGGGTGTAGCACAAGTGACTCCATTTTGGGCTTATTGTTTCTTTTTAACAGCAGTTTTATAATTGAATCCAACAGATTTGGAATTATCCATTGTTTACAATTTAGTCTTCCTGATTTGTGTCTTCATTTTGATGACAAACCAATGGCATTTTCTTAAGGAAGCTGTTGTGCTTTTATGATATCCGTTGCCAAGTGGGATCATCTATCTTATTTGGATCTTGAGCAGAAGGGTTTGTTTTTTCCTTGAAGTGTTGACAGTCAAACTTTAAGTTTTCCCTTAGATTTATTCTTATGTTTCCAAAAGTATAATCTTGGATTTTCTGCCTTTAAAAGACTAGAGAATGGTAGGAAGTGTTTGCGAGGGTTCAAGAAGTTACATAAAACCTGAGGAACATATACGTTTACGCTCACACAGCATTCTCATGTGCTACCCCTGTCCCCTCCCCAGAGGCCCCTCAACCCTAGTCACACACACAAGCACACACAAACACACAAGCACACACACAGAGAAAGAATCGATATTACTGATAGAAGTATTCCATATTCTTTGTATATTCATGCATGATGAAACCAAGATTGGGGGGATTAAAAATTCCAAAATGTTACCTCTTAGGTCTTTAAAAAGATATTACTCAGATAAATGACATCACATCAGGTTGCCAGAATGTGTTTTCTGTCTTTATGCTTTAGGCACCTGAATGCAAATTTGATTACTTGGGAGCCCTGCTTGATTCCTATATATAACTTGTATAAGTATATGTAAAGAGGGTGTTCGAAGAGCCTACATTTCGCCTGTGTCAACTTCATTCCGGAGATTCTGTTTTTTACACAGCACCTCTCAGCTTCTAGTATACTGTGTAACTTACTTGTGAAGTTTATTGTCTCTTCCTTATTCCCCCCGACTTGTGAGGAGAGGTCTAGCGAGCTGAAGACAGAAAAGCAGGCATTCCACTTGACAACATGGAGTTTACTGATAATTTTGACAGGACCAGTTTGGGTGGAGGAATGAGGTTAGAAATCAAATAGAAGTGGGTTGAGTCCTAAATGGGACATGAGGATGTGGACTCTTCATTTGAGAATTTTGTCTGCAAAGAAGAGAAAAGGGGTGCTAGCTAGCAGGAAATATAGATGCAAGATAGGGGGTATGTTGTTGTCGGGGGGTGGGGAGAGAGAGAGAGAGAGAGATATTAAGGATGGCAGACCCTTCAACATTTACATTCTGAGACTAGTCTTATTGAGACTAGTGGATTAACTGCACAAGAGTTGTTTAGAAATCTTTGGGAAGAACCTTTCATAGGAGAGGGGATCACTCCTCATTTTAAAAAGGGGGAAAAAAGACAATCTGGCAGATGGAGGGAAGTTTATTGATTTAGTGGTGGGAAGATGAAGGAATTCTAGTCTGATGGTTTTTAGTTTTTACAATGAAGTGTGAGATCCAGTTAAATGATACTTAGGCCGGGAAACGTACTGAGGTTTGGGGAAAGAAATGGCTGTAGTAGATTGTTGTTTTGGTCTCTAGAGGCACATTTATTAGGGAATGTAGTTCATTTGCCAGCACTTGGACATTTGAGGTTTGAAGTCAAATACTTAAAGTAGAATCAGTCTGTCTGTTGAGTGATTTTCTCCAGCTGTATTCATGCACAGCTGCTCCCGTCCAGAGACGGCAAGTAATTGAGCTGATCCATGCTTGGGTTTTGCCATGAGTGAGAGAAGCAAGAGAGATGAGGTTGTTTGTAATGATTATAATGATGGACCTCAGACTCAAATTTAGACAGATTGATGAGAAATATTTTAAAACCCCAATCGTGCAAGTACACTTCCATATTAAGAACTCAGGCTTTAAATCAGACCATCTGTGTTCAGATTCCATTTCCACTGTTTACTAACTGTGACCTTGAGCAGGTTGTCTAAGTGTGTCCTAGTTTCCTTCATTTGTAAAGTGGGGATAATATTGGCACCAAACTCAGAATTATTGTTTGGATTTGAGGTTACACATGGAAAGAGTTTAGAAGAGTACCTGGTGCAAATTGAGCACTCAAATAATAGACTATTACTGTAATTAATGTTATACATCCTCACCTAGTGTGTTCTCTTTCACTATGTACAGCAAAGAAGAAATATTTCTCTTTCTGTGATTGTCTTATCCAGAGCATTATACCTATTCTTTTTCTCACACCTGTATTTTTAATTAACTCACTCACCTACAATTTTTTTCTCTTATACACCTTTAAAATTGGAATGGAATGATAAATGGAAAACCCACAAAATCCAGTTTCAAACATAAAATTGGATCGATAAGTAACAAGTAAGTGTGTTTGGCAAAGTGTCCGTTTTTGGATAACCAGGATCCCATCTCAAAATCTTTTAATGGAAAAAATGAGACCACTCTAATGAGAACAAATGCATTTAAAAAGTACCTTCCCCAGAGCAGTCTTTGCCCAGACATTAGTATCTTATCAACGTTACATGTAAATTGCTGTTGGTTCATTGTCTTATATACTGGGCAGTGTTGTGACACAACATTCTTTGTGTTCTGTTCATTGGTGTACAATCTTATTTGTGTTTAACTTTCTGTGGCTTGTGAGAATACATTATGAATAATAATAGGTAGAAGCATATGCTACTTATTAACCTTACTGGTTTAATATTTCCTGAAAGTCCATACACTCTAGGGTCATGTGTTATCCCAACTGGGACACTTAAGAGTACAGGGGCACTTTAATAATCATATGTGACAGCAGGTATAAACCAGAACTGTCCTAGGTGTTGAAGGATAATTTTAAAAATTAGGTAATGGAGATCTAATGCACAGCACAGTGATTTATAGACACCAGTGCTGTATGATAAACTTCAAAGTTGCTAAGAGACTAGACCTTAAATGTTCTTACCACAAAAAAGGAAATGATGATTATGTGATGTGACAGAGGTGTTAGCTAATGCTGCAGTAGTGATCGTATTGCAATATACAAATATATCAAACCAACATGTTGTACGCCTTAAACTTACACAATGTTATATGCCAATTGTATCTCAATTAAAAATAAAATTAATTTTAATAAAATTTAAAGTAGGTAAAATCTTGACTTGTACAAATATAAAAAGAGCATGTGTCAAAGATTTCATTCAACTCACTAATTAATAAGGGTATGGGTAAGAAGTTGTAACAGGTTCCAAGGAGAATACTAAGTACGAGTCTTCACAGTCAAGTTAGGGATGCTAAAATGAATTAAGGATGGATGCAAAGCTGACAAATTGGTCAGTATCCATCAGGACAATAATCAGTTGCATTTGAGTGGACACAATTTGCATTTTTTGTGGACAAAATACCATTTGCATTACTATCAGTTTTCTTCATTTTGCAGAGTTTAAAATAACCCAAAGATAATCTCAGCTACACAGGTGTATCACTCACTAATTTCTGGCCCACATCAAAGGCGTCACCATTTTTCCCCACGCAAGCAAAACTGGTCTGGCTGGGCACCCTAGTTAGTTATATGTTACATATTCTCTCTGTTGTTTGCCTCATATGATTTGGACTTAACTCCTAATTGATGCTTGGTTAGATTTTTAATTTTTCGTTTTATTCTTGGACAGATTCCTGTGCCTGTTCCCTCTTACAAAGAGGATCTTTAGGAACAAAATTGCAACTTTATAGCTTATCAAGCTGTACAGTATTAAGTTCTACTCCTCTTTGAGTATATTTGAGATTGGCCAGAACCTAAGCTGTTGTTATTTTGGGGGGAAAATGCTTCTTTTATTCTGTTTTGGTTGCCTCCTCTGGGAGGAGTGGAAGCATTTTGGCAGGATGAGCTGACCGATCTGCAGCTGTTCAAATACTTTGAGCCTTTGGCTTGAGTGTGGATTTTGCTTTAAAACCCTCCCCGCAACTTACAAAACAGAAAGAATGAAAGAAAGAAAATCCAACTGCCAACTGCATCTACTACTTTTTTTTCTCTTTAACTGCTGTTTGGTAAGCTGCAGTTGTACTTTCGTAACGAGAGGCTGTGTTTATTTTCAGCGTTGGCAGTTCTGCCTAATGAATCAACTGGTATTGAATTCACAAAGGGAGGTGCCGTTTCCCTCCTTCCATCTGTTTGCCAAATGTGTGTGTTCCCTCAGCTCCTAGTGGTGGTTTCAGTAAAAAGAGCCATTAGCAAGAGGGTGTTCTCAGTGGATTCTCAGTCCTCTGTCTGACTGCTTCGTGGTGTTTGTCCCTTGTGGTACCATAGAGGTTGTTTGCCAAAGCACAACACTTGCGATTCTAGAGAAAGTGTACTTATATTTGTTGTTTCAGTATAAAGTTGGCTCTGCGTTACTCATAGTTTTAGTTCGGTTCTTGAGCCTTGGTTTGGTCCTCGAGCCTGGTTTGGTCCTTCACGATGGGATGTCCATCTCTGAGCAGTAGTGTTGCTATGGGGATTGAAATTACTCCAGAGAAGAGACAAGAGATCAAGTGAATACTGGTAGGCTCTCTTAAAACTGGGAGCCTGTGATGAATTTCTTTCGATTATACTGTATTTTCAGCAAATCCTTCTTTAATTCTTCTTTTTCTTCTTTAATTCTTATTAATAGTAGGGAGGAGGTTGTTTTATTAGCAAAATTTGGAGATGTCTTTTCTATTTTTATTTTGTACTTCCGTTCATGTATTAGGAGCCCTTTACGTCAGTACTTCTCAAACTTGAATGTGCATATGAATCACTTGAGATTTTGATGAGATGAAGATTCTGGTTCCATACAGTTAGGGGTCTGAGATTCTGCATTTCTGTCAAGCTTTGGGCTACACTATGAACAGTAAAAATATCAGGGCACACAGCTTTGGTGCTTTCTCTGTGGTCTTTGGAGCAATTTAGAGATTTAGTCAAAGGCTAGAATGATGATTTGGTTGGTGTTTGGTAGCAAAATATTTGGAAATATTTGCCTTCCCATTGGTGTCAGGAACCCGGTAGAGGAATCAGACAACTTTCCAACTCTTGCAGAGGCAGACCTTCACATTGACCATATGTTATTTTGTTTGAGATTTTGGAATTTCCAGGACATTTTACATACCTAATTTCAAATCTAAACTTGAAGTATTTTTCAAAGCAAATTATGAGTTGTTTGGGGGTTCTGTTACCTGTGTACAATAACTTCGATTATGTTCTTTTCGCAGTTACATGCCCCACTTCTTGATATATTGCATAGGTTTTAAACATTAATTTCCCTGAAATTTGATTGTATGAATATTTTAATATCACTGTCTCTTGTGTACTGTGCAATTTCACTTAGCTTACTAAACAGTTTTATAAAAACTGAGTGTCATCCAAGAAGTCTTTGGAGTACTATTAAATGTTATTACTCTATTCTGACCTAGATAATGGACAGTAAACTATTTTTAACTAAGGCCACTGACCCACTGAAGAGCTGTTCACACACACACACACACACACACACACACACACACACACACAAAGAAGGAACCTAACGTAAGCACTACATTCATCTGTATTATTACCCTTACCTTATTCCCCAAAACTTCTAATTAGTTTTGGAATTTACAGAAAAAGAGAAAGTATAAAATCTTGCTTCTAAAGTGAGGAATAAGGATCATGAAGAAAACTGTTCCAATACCTATAAAGAATACTGGTTAACCAGGGGAGTCTGAGAGCTGAGAGAGGAGTGTGAAGTTAAAATGACAAAAGAGAAGCACATATGTAAGGGGAGTGGAGAATCCAGATACTCACGAAGAGCATATCAGGGAGGAGAAACAATTTTTTTTCTCTACCCTCTTAGGTTCAATTTCTGGTGACCTCTAAATTAAACTGACAAAAGGCAAATTAGCAAGAGAAAAGAGTTTATTTATGGATGCAATCTGCATACAGTGATGAGTAACTCAAAAAGGAGGTTGGAATTTGGGGCTTATATATTCAATGTAGTAGGGGAAAGGCATTGGGGAGAAAAGGCTCCTATGAGAAGAACCAGTAGGTTTCTTTAGGAAAGATATGTGTTTCTTTAGGAGAACAAACATGAGATAAGAAAGTTTGTGATAATGTTTGTTTGTGCAGGTGCTAGTGGTTTTTTGTCTTCTTCATAGCCCTGAAACTCTCCTGAGGGGATTTTTATGGTAGCCTCATTTCCAAGAAGATGCTACTTTTAAGTCAGATAAAGGAAGCTCTGACAAGGCTTCTTTCTGCATTTGTTGACTCACTTAAGATAAGCTTTGTACCAGCTCTAGGTTTCTGAGTGAGTCCCCACAGGGAAAAAGGGCACATTTACACTGAAGAGAGAAGGACTCAAGGTTAAAGAGGGGGAAGACTCAGTAGATTGTGAGGTGGAGACGTTATTCACAGTTAAACTATTTCTCTGTTCTTTAGAAATCTGATTAGGACTTCTAAAGTTTAGCAAGTCTTCAGAGCACTTCTGCTCTCAGAGGATTTATTCTGAATGAGAATCTGTGTCTGCCGAACTTGAGTAGAATTATTCTGGAGCCTACGCTGATCTGGCTACATCAAGGCTGAGGCTCCAGGGTCCATGACAGTCACATTTTATGTCTAGGTTTTAATCTTTAGTTGTAATGCTGTTTGAAATAGATAAAGCAAATTATTTCATGCATAGTTTCATGATATAATTGCTCAAATAAAAATCTGTTTCATATATTAAGTAATAACTGGGCATCAGGTTTCTGAGTGATCCATCGGGGGATAATTTTGCATGTATTCTTAAAAATTTGAATAAAAATCCTATTTGCATATTTTCTGTGTGACAGTTATTATTTTATACATTCTTTTATTTAAATATATTACTATTTTTTTCCAGTCATCAAACACAGACAACCTCTTGGGATCATCCTAAAATGACTGAACTCTTTCAATCTCTTGGTGAGTGTTATTTTAGTTAATAGTAATGAATTAACCTAAACAACTGAGAGTTGTATATTCTTAAATGGACACTAGTCGCCATCTTTCCTTACATGGCATGTTATGTTTAAAGGATCATGTCATGGGCATGTGAAAGCCGTTGAACTTCTAAGGGCAATGCAATAAACAGATTTTACCTTTCTTCTTAAGAGAATGCAGGGTTTGAAATGGTGTGAGCCAAAGAAGGTTGATTTTAAAAGGAGTGTAATTTGTTTTACCTCTCTCATATCGAGTCATCTTAAACTTCAGCTCTGAGTGAAAACAAAAACAATTAGAGTACAGCAGCCTCTAATCCAGTGCTTTAAATTTGCTTTTCACTCACTTTTTATTTAGTAAATATTATTAAATTAGCTTGCCTAGTTTCATTTTGTCTAAGTTGTCATTAAAAGCTAAATTCATTTTAATATAAAAATGCATGAAAACACGTGAGATGAGAATTATGACCTTGTAGATTTCTAGTAGAATGTGACTTTGAACTGATTATTTAGCTGCTTCCCTTAGGTCATTCCAGTGGCTTTGAAAGAGTTTTCTTTTGGGGGGAGCTAAGGTGCTGCTGGAGGGGAAGAGTGGCACCCCAAAGCTCTCATGCCCACTCCCATTTCAGCAAGGAGGGGGCACTCCTTTTTATCTCTTTAAATATCAGGCTTCTGTGTGAGCTTCTGTTTGGGTAGGTGAGGACAGCTGCAAAGGTTGATGAAGCAAGAGAAAAGCCACTGGATTGTTTAGTTGGTAAAACGAAGAGGCCAATGTTGATGATTTCTGAGTTTTCTTCTAACTCTTCTAGGCTCTCATACGGATACTCTCTCTTTAAGGGGACAGAGAAAGAAATTCCAGTGTCTTCTCTTTCTCAACTTGATGCTAAATCTTTAAGACTTTTTAAAAATCAGGATAAAATTGACATATAACAATATATTAGTTTCAGGTGTACAACGTAATTATTCGATATTTGTGTATATGTGAAATGATCACCACAGTTAAGTCTAATTAACATCCATCATCAAACATAGTTACATAGTTTTTTTTCTTGTGATGAGAACTTTTAAGATCTACTCTTTTAGCAACTTTTATGTATACAATACAATATTATTAACTGGAGTTAATCTATTGTTTCTAAAGATTTGAGTATTGATTATAGTATAATTTTAACCAGATTGATAAAAGGGCAGAGGAAGCAAATCGATCAGGACAGAAGGAGCATAGAAATAAGACTAGCTTTGTGAGTGGTGAGATGGACAGCCTAGTTGACAGAAAACTGATTGTCCTTGGGGAAAATGCCCTGCAGGAGGATCCCTCTTAGCAGTAGAGAAGACAGGGCCCTCGGCCTACAGTGGGATGTATTTATTAGGCCATGGAAAGTCAACAGGCTGTGTTTCCTTTTCCTCATTTCCCTCCATTTCCTTTTTGAAAATGCTTTCTTGAAATCTGTGTAGCACTGCTTTGAAAAGTATCTCACCATGGTGCTAACGAACATTTAATTATTTTCTTAAATGTTGTAGATTTTAGGAATAGACCTTTTCATGTGAACAGACATAATACTTTTCCATCACTGAAGTAAACAAATATATTCTTGCCATTCAGTGTAAGTTAAATCATAAGCATGTTTTGAATGTGTTCTGTTTCCCATTTCAGCTGACCTGAATAACGTACGTTTCTCTGCCTACCGCACAGCCATCAAAATCCGAAGACTACAAAAAGCACTATGTTGTGAGTTTATCCTGCCAAAGTTAATCACTCTGTTATTTGGATTGCCTTTCTTGTTTTGTTTTGTTTTAAGACCAAGATAAATGAAGAGGGTGATGTGTGTGTGGAGTTAATCTGCTTTTCAGTGCACCTCGCTCAAGGAGTTGGCTGTGTTTCTGTGAATGCTTCATTATTCGCACCAGCAGCATGCGTGCAGTAGTAAAACCAATGAGCAGATGCCATTCTCAGTTGGAGAACGAAATTAACCAAAATACAGGAGTCACATGAAAAGCTTTTTCAAAAATTATGCTGCCGCCCAATTTAAAAGGATTAAATCAAGGAATCAAAGTAGTAGATCATTGCCTTTTTAGTACTTTGGATTCATGTACAAGTGTAGGATTCCAAACAGTTCGATTCAGTGCAATCATATAATAAAGGAACACTGAAAAATGGCATTCCTGACCCAAATTTGAACTGGTACCTAGAATATTAGATAAAGGGCTCTGTGTTCATTTAAACATGTCTTGAGACATTTAATGTTATCAACATGAACTTTAACCTGTAGAGAGTATGTTCAGAGTGGTAGTCTGTGATAGTTTTACTAAAGGATTATTCCTTTCCCCATAACCTAAATTTAAGTATATATATGAATGCTTGTAATAGAGTATAGATTTCAGCTGTCTGGATTCTATTTGTGCTTGCAGTTTTAATGATTGAGTCTACTCAGAGAACATTTAGGCTTTGTCAGGTAGTTAATATGGAAAGTAACATTTGCCTATACGTTTACAACAGCATCATTTGAATAATTCCAAATAGTCCTGTTTGCTGCCTCTTGTTAACAGTTGTTGTACGTCTAGGCTCTTCAGTGAAGCTTTGCAGAATACCCTTAGAAAAATGATATATTAAGGTTAAAAACCTGCTCTGTAAGTCAGTAGAAATTAGAAATACATTTTAAGCTGGTTACATGAGGAGAGCTGAGGAAAGAGAAGCGTAGAATCATTCCAAGAAAATATAGTAACGCAAAGCTTTAGAATAAGAGAAACAAGCTACGTGTGGAAGAGCTGTCTGAAGGGCTGAAAAACACCTCCAGATGAGGCGATGGACGAGAGGCTGAGATGGCGTGGAAGCCCGTAATCCTTGGAGCCCCAGAAATCATTGGCAGGTTGTAGTGGTTACAGCAAGTATGGCGGAATGACCAGTCTCAAAATACAAAGCCAGCACACTCTGGCTCGTGGTCTGTACGTTGAGCCGTAAGGGAATAGGAAGTGAATTAGGAGCACTCAGAAGGGATTTCAGTGAGCTCAGTCGGGCCAGGGTGACAGCAGTTTTGAAAGAGGCTCAGCTGCATGTCCAGAATCTAGCTGACAGACCTGGAAGGGCTTCTCAGGCCTGACGAGCTATAAAATGAGGACAAATGACTCAGCCACAAAATCTCCGTTGATGGGAGACTGCTTTGTATCACTGTGAACATGGGCCCAGTTTTTAGTAATACTTCTGGGCAGATAAACATATTAACGCATTTGCTGTTTTCTTCTGTGGGTTCTTCTGAGTCCTAAAGAAAAAACTCCATCCTTCAGCTCATCCCTCCAAACCAGAGAGGAGCAGAAGAGAGATGCCTCCCACCTCTAAACTAAACGACATTTAGTAACACACACTTAGAAACATGCTGGGTTGTGTTCGATTGTAAACGTTCGAGGTGATGTCCTTAGGGCCACCTGGCTGCCACTTGCCCCGCTGCCTCCTGACCCCAGTGCTCTCCTAGTGGGGCCTTGGCACCACTGACCCAGCTACCTGTTTATGATTAATCTGCTTCTTCCTCTCCCATCCTTTCTGTTTACTCGAAATGCCCTGACCCTTCTTCCTCTGCAATCGTCTGTAACCCCTTAGTCCTCCCAAATTCTGTTAAAAATTTACTTCTTTTGGAAACATTTACAAGCTAATCCCACCTGCCTCCAGTTTTTCCAGAACTTTATGATGGCCTGTAACGACTTTTTCTCCCATCAGCACCTCTTGCGTGGCTTTGTGTGACAGATAATGTGAGGAAAATTGCCCCATCTGTGTCGACACCTGCTTTAGGTCAACGGTTGCCTCTCATTTCACGTGACTCTCCACCCAGCAGTGTCCTAACAAAGAGGGCACACTGTTGTTACTGTCATTGTTCATTCATTTATCGGCCTCCAAGACTGTGCAAGAGATAAAACAATATAAACAGACTTGGTTCCCACACTCAAGGAACGTAAATTTGGAGATAGCACGTTACACGTGGACACAACCCCCCTGCTTACAACAGATCCTGCTGCCCTCAGCACAGAAAGGCCTTTGCCTTGGCCGGTCTCTCCATTCGCCTCATTCACCACGGCCCACGGCGGGCTCTCACAGTTCTAGTGGACATTGAAATGGTGACCTCTGTATTTTGTTCCTCTTGCCTGAAGAGCTCCTGTCTTAGCTCTTTGTGCTGGTGCGTTCTTTTCCTTTTTAGGTCCTAGTTTAACTCACCCGTCTCTAATGAGTCTTTCTTGGCTACTCTACTCCAAACTAGGTCACTCCTGATTTTCCATGTCATAGGTTCCGTTCTTTTCTTATGTGGCACTTGTCATAATATTTGATATTCTATGTATTTACTTACTTACCATCTGTCTCTCCAAATGAACTAATCTTTTATGTGAGGGGTGAGTCTGCTTTCTTCTCCACTTCAGGCCTCATACAATCTCTGGCACAGAGCAGTCTCCTAGGACACAAGTGAATGATTTTTTTTTTTATAAATTTATTGATTCATTTATTTATTTTTTGGCTGTGTTGGGTCTCGTTGCTACGCGCGGGCTCTTTCTAGCTGCAGCAAGTGGGGGCTACTCTTTGTTGCAGTGCACGGGCTTCTCATTACGGTGGCTTCTCTTTGTTGTGGAGCATGGGCTCTAGGCTCACGGGCTTCAGTAGTTGTGGCACGCAGGCTCAGTAGTTGTGGCTCGCAGCCTTTAGAGCACAGGCTCAATAGTTGTGGCTCACGGGCTTAGTTGCCCTGCAGCATGTGGGATCCTTCTGGACCAGGGATCAAACCCATGTCCCCTGCATTGGCAGGTGGATTCTTAACCACTGCGCCACCAGGGAAGTCCCCGTGGGTGAATGCTTTGAGTTTGAAAATTATCGGAGTACTCCAGGAAATATGTATAGGATTTATAGCAGCACTTATTAATAGTAACATTTGTTTCATTTTGGCATATTCATAAATATGATATACAGCAGCAAAAATAAACTAGTAATCAGCATCAACATGGTTGAATCTTAGAATTTTAAAGTTGCGTGAAAAAAATCAAGTAGCAGAAGAAATTTGTACAGTTTGATTCCATTTATTTATATAGTTCAAAACCAGGCAGAACTAAGTGCTCTGTTATTTAGGGACACATATATACTTTCAGAAATTTAAAGTGAAATACAATGATTAGTGGTTCTCCCTGTGATTGTGAGGGGATGTAATTAAGGAGATTTTTCCAACGAGCTTCCAACATACAGTGATAGCCTATTTCTATAGCTGTGTAATGAATTAATGGGAGCCTGTTCTATTATTTTTGTTTAGACCACACTTATACATATTCTTTTGTGTTTTGATTTAAAAACTTTATGTGCTAGGCAGCAACAGAGAAGCCAAAGGGAAATACTGACAGAGATTCCCTTCATTGTGAAGAGTAAGGCAAAGCTTCCTTGAGTAGGAAGTATGTCAGCCAGGATCTAAAAGCCACATAGGATTTAGGCACAGGATTTAGGAACATGGCTGTAATCAAGGGTAAGAAGGAAGGGAGTTATATTCATAAGAATCAAAGGCTTGGATGGAGTTCAGGGAACATCATGTAATAATGGAGTCTAAATGGAGTAGCTTATGAGCTAGTTTGTCCAGTATTCTGAAATGTCCTTAACATCAGTTTAGGTCCAGTTTCAAGGTCATTTTTAACGAAATCTTCTCTGATTCCCTTAGTTTTTTGTTCCTCAAGCTCTCACAATGTTGTGTTTAATGTTTGGATAGTTTCTTTACAGATTGGGGTGCTATAGAACAGTTTTCTGTTTTGTGTAAGTTAGGACATAGGGCCAGTCGTGGATGTAATGCGTTAGACAATATCTAAGATCAAAGGACCAAGGGAAGAGAGGACAAGTAGAGTTCAGGTGAAAGGTGATGGAGGCTGAGCATAGGAGGGGAGATGAGGGCATGGGTTTGTAAGGAGGAAGGAGAGCTAATAATTGGGAGGATTTGGGACTTGATAGATTGCAGAGTGTGCAAGAAGGAGAGTGGTAGGATATCTTGGGATTTGCAGACTAATGGTCCGTGTAGTAACAGCATTACTGGATTTCTGCATAACAAAAAGGTAAGACCTTTATTTGTACATATTAAGGTGGAGATTCCTGGAAGACGATACTATAGCTCTGGTTGGGAACAAAGCAGCGGGAATGTGGATCAGGTATTCAAGCAGGAGATCAGGATGAGAAAACAGAACCTGGAGTAATCCAGAGAGAAGTAATAACTGTAGTAATGAAAGTGAATGAGAGCATCAGGTTTATAGAGGGAAAGGGCAGACATGAGACCTTGAGTGCCACTGACATTTCTGAGCTGTCCGGGGAAGAGGAGATAGGAAAGGTGCTAAGAAGGGACAGTCAAACAGAGAGGAGGAGAGTCATAGAAGCCCAAGGTCGGATGCTAAACAGTGTGTGTTTTTGCAGAACAGGAGAATGACGATCCAATTCCATTCAACCCCCTTTGCCTCATTGTGGGCTTAAAGAAAAGCCTGAAAGTTGGTAGAAAGTGATTCTGCTATTTGTTTCATTTGCTGCATGACTGAGCTGTCATTTGTCTCCCTTTGAAAAGAGATAATCATAATTTTCTGTGACTTAAATGTAGTCAGTCTTTAAAGGTACCTAAATGTGACACACTTCAGGGAGATGTATTCCTGGCTTAAGCACGAAGGCAAAGTGTCAGAGTAAATCACTAAAAATTGAAGACATAATAGTCTGTGGGATGTGGCAAATTACTGTCACAGCTACAAAGTGTATCACAAAGGAGGCTTTTCCAGAAGAAATACAAGGACAGCCTGATTCAGGAAGTGGTCTTTTTGGAATTTGGTCTTTTGTCACCTTTAGGCCATGTAGGGATGTAATAGCAGTGCTGTGTTGCTGGCATAATTAGTGTTGAAATTCAGAAAACTTAGAGCATTTTGGCAGTATTTGAATATGTTTCTTTATATCTGTGAGGAATTATAGCTCTGTGGCCACTGTCATTTATTAAGCACTTCTCTTTGACAAGTACTGTGAAGAATGAATTTGAATTTTACTCCTGCCCTCTGGAAGTTTATAATTGAAAATAGTGTACAGTGCCAAGAAATGAGGTAAAAATGACAATGAAAATTCCAGATGGTTCTTTTTTTTTTTTTCTGACACCATCTCGAACTCATGTGAAGCGTACACAGGTTACTTTTGTAATTAGCTGAAATTTTACCAGTGATGTATTTGACATCTAGAGGAAACGGACTGATCTTTTGTCCAGACGTGTGTGTTCTATATTTGTGTCTTTCTCTCTTTTAAAAAAAATGACCTCTCTGTTGAGTTGTTTTAAAAATAATTTTAATCTGCATAATTTTAAAGCAGTTCTTTTCCATTGTAGATAATTTGGGGAAAAAAATCATTCTATGGTATTTAAGCAGCTAGAGTAGACACATTTCATAAATGTCTTTAAAAAATTCAAAATTAGGGCTTCCCTGGTGGCGCAGTGGTTAAGAATCTGCCTGCCAATGCAAGGGACACAGGTTCAAGCCCTGATCCGGGAATATCCCACATGCCACGGAGCAACTAAGCCCGTGCACCACAACTACTGAGCCTGCGCTCTAGAGCCCGCGAGCCACAACTACTGAGCCTGCGTGCCACAACTACTGAAGTGCACACGACTAGAGCCCATGCTCCTCAACAAGAGAAGCCACTGCAATGAGAAGCCCGCGCACTGCAACTAGAGAAAGCCCACACACAACAAAGACCCAATGCAGCCAAAAATAAATAAATAAATTTATTTTAAAAAAAAAATTCAAAATTAGTGGTTATTCAATGGTTAAAAATAGAAAAATACAAAGGAAACTGTTTGTTCATTTTACTTAACTGTCAAAATATGTCATGCTTTTGAGGGGACATTTGTGTATCATGCAAAGAGAAAGTAGTTGTTTATATATAAAAAAATGTTTTCCCAAGTTTATTTTTTTAACGTTAAAAAGTTAAGTATGAAGATGGGGAAGAATTTTATAAAGCAGTAATTTCCATGAGCAGACCTAAAGTTCATGTGGTTCTGTAATGTTCCAAACCTACATGTTCAGATTTAGAAGAGTCATCTCCACACTCAGTAAATGTATAGATACATGGCAGTTTGATAATCTAGTATGTTTTCCTGTTTTCAGTTAGCTAATGAATGACTCAAAGTTGATTGAAGGGAAAGATTATCTAATGTTCTTCTCTTTGTCTAAACTCTTCCTCCTGGCCTTGGAGGGCGCCCCCTAGGCCAACATGGCCTGCCCCCTGAGCTCGGTGCGTCTGTCTCACGGTAGCTATGTGCCACTCATGTGTGACCACACACCATCCACACTGCCGTCATCGGTTCCCAGAGCTGCCCAGACTTCCTTGAATTCTTGTCTTTTTTCGAGGAGTTCTCTCTTCCTGGAATTCTTTCCTTGCTTTATATGGATCTCTTGTATCTTAGCTTTTTTTTTTTTTTTTTTTTTTTTTTTTTGCGGTACGCGGGCCTCTCACTGCTGTGGCCTCTCCCGTTGCAGAGCACAGGCTCTGGACGCGCAGGCTCAGCGACCATGGCTCATGGGCCCAGCCGCTCCGCGGCATGTGGGATCTTCCCGGACTGGGGCACGAACCCGTGTCCCCTGCATCGGCAGGTGGACTCTCAACCACTGCGCCACCAGGGAAGCCCTATCTTAGCTATTTTTTAAGGTCCGTTTCAAATTCCACCTTTCCAGGGAGCTTTTTCTAGGCTGCTTCCACTCCCCTAGTGGTAATAGCTCTCATAGAAACTTACATCTTCTTCTTTTAGGGCATTTCCACCCCTTTTAGTGAAGTTATCAGTATGCTTATCCTCCTTCTCAGACTGGCCATCTTCGAGAGCAGGGCTCCCCTTTATCCTTATGTGCCCACCCTACATAGTCTAGCACCAGCCATGCCCATTGTAGAGGTTCTGTCCATGAAGGGCAAGGAATGGGAGCAAATACACGAAGAGCCATGGATGGGTGGACCTGTACTGTGAACCTCCTCTAATCCTACCTAGCTACAAGTTGCCTATGTGCCAAAGGATCATGGGAAGCAACCCAGGTTAGAGCCAGATTTTGAGGGCCTTACAGATCAGGCTTCATTCAGTAGGTGGCGGAGAACTATTATTTTTCTCCAAACCTGTTTTATTAACAGAATATCTTCAGTGAACTTTGTATCTCATGATGTGCATGTGGAGAAACTGTTTAAGAATGATCAGTTACACAGTGATATAAAGGATGAATGAGAGGTGAGCTGGCTGTTCTCAAAAGTGAGGAGAAAGAGCAGTGTCGTATTTTAGCTGTTCTACCGTTAGGATTAGACTTAGAGATTTATGCTTTCCTACATTTAAAAGTACAAAGAAGCTGAAGAGAGGAAAGCCACAAAAATAAAGGTGGAAAAATTTACATTCCAAAGAGTGAAAAGCGAGGTCATATTGAAAAGTGGCAGAGTTTAGATTCAAAAGCATAAACATAAGAGATGTGGATAAAAGAAGAGTTTAGAGATGTAAGAATGGAAATGCTGTTTATTTCTTTAAAAATTGAAATTAACTAAAAAGGATAGATTCTTAAATTGAAGAATCAAGCTAAAAACTTAAGACTGGCAGTGGTTTTGTTTCAGTGTTGTTCTATAATGTAATGACTGTGCATATTCTTTTTTCTCACCTGATTAGTGGATCTCTTAGAGTTGAATACAACAAATGAAGTTTTCAAACAGCACAAGCTGAACCAAAACGATCAGCTTCTTAGTGTTCCAGATGTCATCAACTGTCTGACAACAATTTATGATGGCCTTGAACAAATGCATAAAAATCTGGTCAACGTTCCTCTCTGTGTGGATATGTGTCTCAACTGGCTACTCAATGTATATGATACGTAAGTGCATTTTTTCCCATTAAAATACAGTCATTGGGTGAAATATGTTGCTAGTGCAAAATGTCTACATTTTTTAAGTGAATTTTTAAGAAAATACTTTCTTTCAAAGTCCTTTTCCCAGTGGAAATATTTATGTTAACTGTTGAAAAGGAACGACTTTCCAAAAATTGAGCTCTTAACCAACAATAGAACAAAAAAGAATGTCCATCTATGATTTTTAAGATTTTGCTTCAATTTATAAAGGCTGTCAAATTTGTAGTCTTTTTAATCACCATACTAGGGGAAACCTAATGGAAAGAAGTCCGATTTCCTTCCTCCATAATGTTTTATAGTATTTCTTTTTTCAAAAGACAAAATTTTGTAGTCATTGTTATGAATTTTAAAATTTGTTGGCTCATAATAATCCACTCTGCATTTCTTGTATGACAGCTTAAGAGCAATTTGGCAATTAAAAGGATTTAATTTCTCTTTTGGTATTAGCTTTTTTTATTGCAGTGGTGGTTATGTGTATATATGGTGTTTTAAATAATTTATACTGTAGGACACTCCAATATCTGTAATTTAATTAGATGCTCACTGTTACATAAAGAGCACTCCCAGCTTTCAGCATAACTCATTTGCCATTAATTTGGCTTTTTGAAATGTGACAGTGCGTTTGTAAAACAATCAATTCTAGAAAGACCTGCTGTGGGCTGATATTTCTGAAACATTAAGAATTATTCATTCTTCTGGTAGGGGGTTAAAGTATGCAAAGATGAAATAAGAAAATTAGAACTCTAAATTTTATTTTCTGTTAATTAGCTGTATGAAAATTTGTGCTTATCAGTTTTTTATTTGATTTAAAGAGAAAGAAGATAGATGATAGTTCATAAATGCACGTATGGTTTAGCAGCTGATTGATTCTGTATAAGAAGTAAATGATAGATGCAAGAACTTTCAAGAGCTTTCAGTTAATTAAAATTTAATTTATTCTTTTGATTAGAAAAATCTTTTATCTTTCAATACTGACAAATATCATAACAATGTCTTTTTTAAAAATAATCAAATAGCCATTGTGTGCTTGAGGCTCTTAATAAACTCACTGAAGAACAGATAGCATGGATCTCTGTTACCATGATGAATGTGGGCTTTACTACCTCCCTGTGGGATATCTTTCAGTACATTTCATTTTAACGCAAATTTTTATACTCCTAGGGTAAAATATGACTGTTAACATTAATTCACTGTTAAGTTGATCTTCAATTTTTTAAACCTCTAAGAGACATTTTCTATAGTAAATTCACTAAAATAACTAGTCAATTAGGTGTTTTAACTACAAAGCCTATAACTTAATTTTATGTCCCAGGAAGAATGCTAAAGTCATGGGATACTTAGTTAAGGACTTCATTAAGCTCTATGGAGTATGGTAGAGCCAGAGGTGTGTATTTTGAGACGTGTTTTAGGGAAGAACTGGAGAAGATGTTAAATCACCCTGCTTCGGCATTATCTGTGGCTCTAACACTCTACTTGGGCTGCCTTAACAAAGTATCACAGACTAGTTGGCTTAAACAACAGAAATTTATTTCTCATAGTCCTGGAGACTGGAAGTCCAAAGTCAAGATGTCAGCAGGGTTGGTTTCTTCTGAGGCCTCTCTCCTTGGCTTATAGATGGCTGTCCTCTCCCTGTGTTCCCACATGGTCTTTCTTCTGTGTGTGTCTGTGTCCTAATGTTCTATAAGAACACCAGTCATATTGGATTAGTCGCCACCCTCATGACTTCATTTCAACTTAATTACCTATTTAAAGACTTTCTCCACATATAGTTGCATCCTGAGGTACTGGGAGTTAGGACTTCAACACATGAATTTTAGGTGGATGTAACTCAGCCCATAACGCATATATATGCTGTTTTCACTGGACAGCCCAAAGGGAATAGTGCCACTTAGTTGGGAAGGAAGCAGTATGTGAAACATCGTAAGTCATATTCTAGGGAGTTAAATGTTGGCATATTTTCACTTTCTACCGTCAAATATGAACACATGAGAAACGCAACACAGAGATATTGTTTCTTATTTTTAGGAAGACAGTATGTTGAAATTTTCCTTTTCAAAGGACAAAAAGCTTTTAGGATTTATCTCCCTTCCATGCCAAAGAAATATAGCAAAGACCATGCTAGGTTAGAACAGTGTCCATTCAGTCGAGTTTTCCACCTTGGAGAGGAATATCATGAATTAACCTAAGGAAAAAGTATAGTTACTCATATGATGGTAGTCTCAGATGGCCAGAGTTGATTACCTAAATTTCTCTAGCAACTAAGACTTATTCCTTTATCCAAACAAGAGTTATTAACTGTTTTCAAGTCATTAGTTTCCTTTGAGAATCTGATGGAATTTTGATCTACTCCATCCAATGCACCAGGACGTTATGGACCCCTAAGAAGTCTCTGAACCTTGGAAATGGTACCATGATCTAACCCATCCATTCATTCAGTTAATCTGACATTCATCTATTAACCATATATTTTTTACTGCATTACTTTGTGCAGTATTTTTTACTACACTGCTTTGGTTGCAGCCAGACCTGGTATTTTCAGCCCTTGAAATATATTCAGCCAGCTCTTGAAATAATGAGTGATGCACACACAGGAGATCCTAGAATTCTAGAAGCAGAAGGACTTTGAGGATCTTCCATTCTGCCCTCCTCATTTTACTGATTGAGAAACTGACCAAGTGAGATAAGACAGTTTATCCACAGCCACCTACTGCATATTAGTAGTAGATATGGAACTATATTCAGCTTTTTTGATAATCACTTGATTATTCCTACCATACTGCCATATCTAAGAAAGATAGTACTTTATAAATTATATTGTTTACTGTTTCTTTCAGCTTTTAACATGTACCCAACTCCTAATATTCTGAATTGTCTGAAAAAAGAGTCTATTTTCTTCTGTTGTAGAGGACAAGAATCCAAATTTTTGGTTCTGGTTTGCTTTAAAACTTGACAGCTGCTTAACTTTTGTCATCTCAATTTCTCATCTGAAAAATTGAGATAAAAATATCTGCTCTGCTTCACGTACACAAGTGATTGTGAAGGGCAAATGAACTAATATATATATAGAAAGGACTTTATAAACTATGAAGATAAAACTGATTCCATTTATGAGTTCACAACCTCTCTCAGTCCTCATCTTCCTGGGCTAAAAAGTCTTAATTCCACAATCTTCCTTCTAAATTTAGTGGAAATTAAATTTGTTTAATCAAGATTTAAATCAGTAGTCTGGATTTCTTGGTTTAAATATTTTTGTCCCTGCAGAGAATATTAACCTCATTTGATACAGTGTTAAGTCATTTTTCCCACTATTCCAAGGCGGATATAATTTTATTTATAAGGTACCTATCTTTCTGGTTGAATTAATTTCAGGAGTTACTTATGAAAACTATCAGGGAATCAAATACTTAAATATTGTGTTATGTCACTCACAGTAAATTTCATTGACTCCCTATTACCTTTCAAATTCTGATATCTTATTTAACGTCAAAGCCCTCTATCCTCTGGCTCCATATAACCTGGACAACTTTATCAACCGTTTACTCTTGATGCAAGTTCTCGCTGTACCTGATGAATCCTGCCTCTGGTGCTCACATCCGCTTCCTCTGTCCCCTTGTCCGGGCTTTTCCTATGATAATCTACTTTCTCCTCGTCAGGACAGTCCAGCTGTGTCGTGCCTTCAGTGTCTGATTTTAGACTTACCTTCTCTGTCAAATGTTGTGAGACTAATAACTACTCAGACGAACCACCAATCATTAATGACTAGTCAGCTACAATTATCTCGTTTATTTCCATGCGTAAGATTGGTCTAATATTTTCTTATGATTCTCTAGTTGTTTCCTTGTCTCACCTCTCCAGCTAGTCATGGGTAGGAATCATGTCCTAACACTTTTCTCTTGGTCTTGTGGAACATAGAACAATGCTGGGATCACAGTAAGCCTTTATCATCATTGGTGATGCCATGAATGGACGGTTGACATTTTCAGTAGTCTTCCTGATGATGTTCCCTTCTGGTGTTGTCACCAATGACTGGAGATCAGCCTCCAAAACGTACCAGTTTGATCTTTTTTTCCCTTAAGGGATTACTTTGTCCTTAGCCACAGTCATGTACTAGTCTATTTGCACCGCCTTTTGTTATTTTCTTCAAGTCTATTGTCTGATTGTGTACAGAGAGTAAAATTTCCTGATTTTTGGAGGGAAGTAAACAGATATAGTCTATTTTCGTGTGATAATTAGGAAACACCTAAAAAATATGAAATAGAAACACACTTCATAGCATGGCTCAGTTTAAGGTTAATTTGGAACTAGTATTTCTATAATTGTGGGAAACTGAAACGAGTATATAAACTTTAGGTTTCTGCTTATAATGGCTATATTTATTTTAAAATTTAAGTATTAGTTATTCTATAGGTCAATTCTGAATGTTGTACACATACATAGCAAGGGTTCAATATGTTTGTTGGGTATGATTTAGTATAGATTATAAACTCTAGGCTATTGAGGGACTTTTTTTTTTTTTTTTGGGCGGTACGCGGGCCTCTCACTGTTGTGGCCCCTCCCGTTGCGGAGCACAGGCTCCGGACGCACAGGCTCAGCGGCCATGGCTCACGGGCCCAGCCGCTCCGCGGCATGTGGGATCTTCCCGGACCGGGGCACGAACCCGCGTCCCCTGCATCGGCAGGCGGACTGTCAACCACTGTGCCACCAGGGAAGCCCTGAGGGACTATTTTGAAAATACATTTTACCAATCTCTAAGCATGTTTTCCTATTTTATTTATTTCATACTTTATATGTCATTGTATGTTTACAGAAACTTGAGTATTTATAATTTGAGAATGAAAGATATCAATTAGTAGTAATAGTAAAAATATCAACGAGCCAGACTTAAATACAGTTTGACAATAAGGATGCTTAAAATTAAAGTTACATGGTACAAATATTTATATGTTTTTAAATAGTATGAATTACTAAATTTTAAGTATTCATGTAATTATGTAAACATTTAGTTATAGGTTTTGAATGTGTTGTACTTGTGTGTATTGAAAACATATCATAAGAAAATTAACAGTAAAAACAAACTGAAAACTGATCCTGTTTATATGAAATAATAAAGATAGAAATCTTTATATCTTGACTTTTTTCTGGACTGTGTTATTTCATAGCAAGGATCATGGATTAATTTTTGTAGCTTCTGCATTTCCCTTTCCCCAGCCCCAGGATCTAGTACAGTGTGACATTTGGTAAACAACTCATTTATTCTTTGATAAAAGACAGAGTAAATATAACTCTATGCTTTTAAAGATAAAATTATTCTTCCAGTCAAATTATAAGTGAAACTGAAATGGTCTCTCATTGGCATAATATGAAGCTATTTTCTAGTGTTAATTAATTAATAAATTTTGTATTTAATTATAATTTGATACTTTCCCAAATAAATATTGCACACCTGTGTATTTAAGATCATTGACTATTATAATTGCAGTAGTAATTTATAGAAACTGCATTGACAGAGATCAAAATCAATGAAGACGAGAAGTTTTTAAGTATTCAACAAGTTATAGCCCTCAACATATAGTTAATTTTCCAGTCAGTTTTCTTACATCTGTTTTTAGATATATCATTATACCTTTCTTGCTGTATTGTCACATGCATATTATATATATCTCTAGCTATTAGTTTGAATCTTGCATTTATAATTATTAACAGATTTTAATTCATAGTGTTTATAAAAATGAAATATTTTAGCTTTATAATTAGCATTTTCATTTTACTTTCTTTTGTTCTTCCAAGTTCATATGTTGTACATAAAGTGACTTCAGGCTGTATATTCTTCCAGACTAAGTCAAATATACTATTAAAATATGTCATGAACTTACGGTATGGGTTTAACATTAATTAATAAAAGTGAAAAGAAAGTTGCATTTTTTTTTTTTTTTTTTTTTTTTTTTGCGTTATGTGGGCCTCTCACTGTCGTGGTCTCTCTCGTTGCGGAGCACAGGCTCCGGACATGCTGGCTCAGCGGCCATGGCTTATGGGCCTAGCCGCTCTGCGGCATGTGGGATCTTCCTGGACCAGGGCACGAACCCGTGTCCCCTGCATCGGCAGGTGGACTCTCAACCACTGCGCCACCAGGGAAGCCCAGAAAGTTGCATTTTTAAGATGCAATTTTTTTTCCATTTAGCCTCAAGGAAATAGATATTCAGAAATAATTAGCATACTGTATACAGTTTTAAATGCATCTAACACACTGAGATTCTTATAATTTCAGGGGTCGGACTGGAAAAATAAGAGTGCAGAGTCTGAAGATTGGGTTGATCTCTCTCTCCAAAGGTCTCTTAGAAGAAAAATACAGATGTATGTAAGACCTTTCTTATACCAATAATGTTTTTAGTAATAATAATGATAATAACAACTTATTAGAGACTTACTTTATATGATTTGCTAGTAATAATAGCTCTTTTTTTTTTTAACCTCGATCATACATGTACGAGTCTAGACAAAGGGTGTCAGTGCAAAGTGATGTGAATTTGTGTGAAATGGAAAGCTGATTATAGGATCAAGATGTGAGGTGCATTGATGGAGTAAGAACTGACTGCAGATTGTATCTCATTTAATTCATAATTGCCCCATAATGTAGGCATTGTGATTTCCATTTTCCAGCTGAAAAAAATAATTCTTGGGATAGGTTAGAAATCTAGTCAAGGCTGTAGAGACCATGAATCGTGGGGCTAGAATTAGATCATAGATATTTCTGACTCTAAAGCCCAAACCTTTTCTATTTCCGTATATTTCCAGTGCTTAAGAAAATCAGCATGGACTAGAACTGTTATAGTCACAGTGAGACAAATAATTATATTTTATAGTATAAGAAAATAAAGTGATATATTTTTTAGTCTCGTTATACTTGTTCTTATTCACCAAATAAATCAGTGGTGACCTTTGAGCTGTCAGTTAATGAAGGGCATCTTGACATTTGAAAAGGGACAGGTTCGGGAGCCAGGGAGACCTGCCTTCGAATCTCAGCTCTACCACTTAGTGGCTGCTGGATGACTCTGGGCAGGTTACACGATTCCACTGAATACCGACAGCTAAGAGGTAGTAATAAGATTCCCATTTCACATTCCAGGGAGCTGAAATTTAGTGAATTTTCTTCAACAAAGAATGAAGCTACTAATTCTTGCTTTGAAAGCAACTAGAGATCATATGTGAAAAATACCTAGAGATAGCAGTTGTTGAATAAATGGTAGCAATTGCTGCTATGTCTCCAAACTCTTAATTACTGTAAATTTTTTTGATTTAATTTTATCCATAAAATGTGAGTAAATTGATCCTGCCATGCATAGCCTCATATGATTCTGTACAGATATATCCATACCTTCGAGGGAGAGGGAGAGGGATATTTCATGAATAGAGAGATACCAAAACCAGGAAAATATTTGATCCCAGGTCCTATAAATTTTAGGTTCTTCATCTTCTGTGAACATACATACATTTTAAAATACTTTTATTTTCTGGGATGACTGTGAAGCAATTTGTTTTTGAATTCCAGGGCTAGATCGTGGTGGCTTGTTTTTTTTAGATAGTTTGACAAGAATGTCAGCGAAAATGAAACGAAAAGCTGATTGTAGGATCAGAAGGCGAGGTGCCTTGATGGAGTCAGAACCTAGTAAGCCATATGCAGAAAAAAGCTTTGCACAGGCTTCTGCCTGGTGGCACTTTATCTAGAATTTAAATTGTCTTCAGCATTATAATTGTCAAAAGATATAATTTTCAAAGCAAAAAAGTTATTTCTATAATGAGTGGGAAAGAAAAATGTTAATGAAAACATCAGTGTTTCAAATTAGAAAAGGACTTTAAAAAAAATCAACTGTGATTTGGGGTTTTCATGTGTTCCTAAAAGAATTTAGGGTTCTCTGAAAGTAACAATTATGTTACGGTGCTCAGCTTACTCTGAAAAGAGTGCAAATCCAACCTCAGAGTTTATCATGAATCTTATTAAAATGCAAGGGTGATCTGTTTTTCTAGATCAACGATGCCTCCTGCCTGTGTTTTTCAAGCTGATTATTGGAGTAATCTGAGGCCAGAAGAAAGAGTTACAACATGATGGCTATAGTTTTAGAGCAAAAACCAAATTCTATGCAATATACAAAAAAATGTCTTTTATCTACACACATACCTTCACACGTACTTCTGAAGCATATAATTTTTCAAATGAAGAGGTATTTCAGCATACATGTACTCATACACTCGTACTACGGTGGACACTCTTTCTACAAATGTCGGGAAACAATACTCTGTATAATTCCACATTGAACTTTCAGATTATAGCAGGGGAAGCAGAAGCCCTGCAATGAAAATTTCTGATATTTAATTTAATCCATGAAGTATGCCATTTAGAACTTAATTAAATAAGAAATCTTTGGGTTGAAATCTTTAAATCTTTCCTCAGAGTACTGAGACTCTGGAAATATTCTGGGGTTTTGTTTTTCTTTTTACTTTGAGGTCCTTAGCAACTCTGATTCCACTTTTGATTTCCCTAATAGTATCAGAACACTTCCTCATTATTACTTTCTTTGTCGGAATTAATATTCAAGACACTTTGCTCTCCAAACTCAATGGCAGAGGTGCTATTCTGGGTCAGTTGGTATCCAGCTGAACGCTGATTTTGCAATGGCTTGTCAGTGTCTTTACCCCGGTGACATCTTCTTTTCTCTTCGTGCCTTTTTGAGAATGTCCCTTGATTAGGTTCTAACAACACGCTGGCCTTCCAGCTGGTAACTCAGTGGCTTCCTTGCCTCATCAGCAACACATTTACAAAGATCCTTTTGAATGGCCTTTTGCATCTCTTCTGTGATTACTTATTGGAACTTGGGTTTTAGATTGGAACATTCCTCTGATCCATCCACACATCATGATACTCCTTTTCGTATCTGACTGTAACATCAACATGTGAACTTTCATAAGAATTCAGAAATATGTCAGAATGTTAAGGAGTCTTTTCTCTTATGTTTCGTGTGTAGTTTTACGTAAATAGTGGCATAGTAGTATAGCTATCTTCCTCAAAAGAGGAAAGCTGGGCATGATTGATGTTGCTGAATATGTGCACTTCTCTCTACAGATTATTATTATTCATATGCATCAACTTTGTATTGACTTAGGAGGCCTCTTCTCAGGAACGGGTTTACAATGAGAATCATAATAAGAATCCTGGATAAATACTTTCTGGCTATGATAGTCTTATTTTTGACAAATGAAAAGAAGCAAGTAGAACTCTAACCATCTTAGAGAACAAATGATAATAAAAATTAAATGTATTTTTATTGAATTTGCTTTCCCAATGTATGCTTATAATTAAAGTCATATTTCATTATAATTACTGTGTCAGTATCACTGAGCTTGGTTTAGTCGTTTGAAAGTTGACAGTGTTAGATCTAGCCTTATTTCCTTAAAAAAAAAGGGAATGATACCTTTTGATCTGATATTCATTTATCAGGTATTGTTTGAAAATGGTTTTTAGGATCCAATAAATATTTACTCCCCATTCTTTTTTTCTTGGAAAACTTCACATGAAAACCATTTAGAATTTGTGTGATTTTGAATTTTTAGAACTTGGAAATTTCTTTCCAAAAAGTATTAGTTTCTATAATGAAGTGAATTGTTTTTACATGAAATTTCTCTCTACTCCAAAAGTAACTTATTTGAATATATTAGCTTTGTTGCTGGAAATATGGTAATAATTTTCATCTTCAAAATACTGCAAGTGATGAAAAGAAGATAAGCCAATTCTAGAAGGAAGAAAAGAGTTTTTATTTTACTGAATCAAAAAACTTTTAAAACATCTTTTTTTTAATGAATAGAAAAGCCTAAGAACTGTGTGAAAGTATGCATGAGTTTTCATTAAGTCCTTTACATTTGAATTAATGTATTTTATTACATGAAATGATGTAAAAAAATAATTTTTATCGCTAATAAGGAACGAGAGACTGATTGGGCCTAAAAAAATAACCCCTAAAATTAAAGACACCTCCTTATACTGTTTAATGTTTCTTATGCAAAATAGATTTGAGTATAGAAATCTTTAAAAGAAATTAAAATATATATATTCAATGAATATTGAATTTAGGAGTGAATACAAAAAATTGATAAATAAATCTTTTAAAATTTGCTACTTAAGATACATTCATTCCTTTAACAAGTCATAAAGAAAGCTTCTTTTTAGCTGTCTGTCTTTTTCAATCAGAAGGGAAACCTTATAGAGACCACTGAATGAACCCACATGCATACACTGGACCATTTAAAAAGGAAATTTGTATTTATTGGTCTGTTTATATGTATTTACATACTGCAGTAGATCGTTTTAGGAAACATGTAGTTAACCAGTTCCTGATTACAAATATGCAGAATGTTATGGTTGTCGGAATTCAGGCGACAACTAATGTAATTCACGTCCCCATAAGTTTTTTTTTAAATCTACGTCGTTCATTCCACATAACCAAAGGTATATTTTACTTAAAATTCCAGAATAGGCAGATGGAGGTTAACCTCTTGCCTCTCCTCCTTGTAGATCTCTTTCAGGAAGTGGCTGGGCCCACAGAAATGTGTGACCAGAGACAGCTTGGCCTGTTACTTCATGATGCCATCCAGATCCCTCGGCAACTGGGGGAAGTAGCAGCTTTTGGGGGCAGTAATATTGAACCCAGTGTTCGCAGCTGCTTCCAACAGGTAAACGTTCATGAAGGATCACTGGTGTATAGAATGTGTGGGGAATGGTATTGAGGATATTCTGAGAAATGGAACAGGGGACTTGGGCTGGAACCAGGTGGTGGAAGACACTGGTACCATCCCAGTAAGTTTATTTTATTTCTTAAGGCACATTTGATTCAAGGAACAGCAGCCACCTCAAGGAGACTTACTGTTCCTCAAGGGTTAAAACCTCAAATCTTTAACATGTGCCATTAGATTGTTATGATTTGGCCCTACTTTTGCCGCAGCCTCATCTTGTACCACTGGTCCCCTTGAGCTTTCCAGCCGTGCTGTTCCTTCATTCCGGCCCTAGTGCCTTTGGACATGTGCCCTCTGTTTAGAATGTTCTTTCTTACCCTCCACCCACAAACTCCCTTGACATTGCTAATCCTTATTCATTCTTTAGATCTTCCCTTAAATCTCACATCTGCTGAAAATCCTTCACTGACTCCTTCAGATGAGGTTATGTGTCCCTACTATATTCACCTGAATCTCCTCTGCCTTCTTATCATGCTCATTAAAATTGATAATAAAAACATACTGAATTATATAATTACTTGTTTAGTGGTTTTTTTCTTTTATATAAACCTAAGCTCCATGAACAAGGGCTGTTTCTTTCTTTTTACTATTGTATCCCTATGTACAGTGCCTTGGACATCATAGCTACTTAATAGATGTTTGCTAAATAAATGAATAAAAATGCCCTGATCTCCTTGTAGGCAAGATTTTTTTTAAATGTAAATTAAAGATGTTATTGAAATTGTACTCTTTTCTTTGAGAACATATGTACAAAAGGAGAATGATGTACACAAGTTTTATACTGATCTAAGTTACTGATATTAAACTGGAAAAGCACGTTAGTCTCTTTTTTGATGCTTACCGTATAGAAAAGCATTTTAGAAATGCTTCTACCGATGTTATAAGTATGCATAAAGTACAAGCCTACAGATATTTTGCCAAGGCATGTCTAGTGATTTATCATTGCTGAGGAGAAAAATGCTCACACACACCATCTCTTTAAGAAGAATTGATGTTATGGTTTATTACATTTTATAATGGCCCTTTTTCTTGTTTTAGAGATACAAAAAATACCAAGTGAAAATTCTAAATATGATTCTCATATGTTCTGGTTCATAGAATGACCTTGACAACAGCAGGAGAAGGACATTGGTATGAATTTAACTTTGCACAAGTGAAAATTACTTAGTATTAAGATTTAAAGAGAGACCAAGACATTTCATACAATTTATCGTTGATACATTTGGAAATCCTGCAAAGTATATTCATCGTAATGTGCTCCTGCTAGGATGTAACAGGACTGGAGCAGGACAAAGAGATAACAGTTTTTATTGGCATTTATAATGGCCTTCAAGTTTAGGAAGTTATCAGTGAGTCTTTTTTTTTTTTTTTTTTTTTTAGTGAGTCTTTACTTTCTCAAATGTTTACTGTTTTAGATGAATGAGTTTTATAGTTTTAAAATATCTATGTGAAGAGTACCTAGAGCTGTGTGGGTTTTGTTTTTGTTTTTTAAATCTAAGTCTATTAAGGTATTGGGATTTTTTTTCTTCTTCGTAATGACAATTTCTTCTTTTTCTCTTTTTAAATTTTAGAATTTTTTTTTCCTTGAAGAACCTTAAATATTTAGTGATTTAACTGACCTAGAAAGAGTTATATAAACTCTGTTTTTACTTTTATACAGATTTTCAGAAGATTTTGAAGCAACAACACCTGTTGCAATTTAAATGAAGACATTTTCTTCACTTTTAACATTTTTGTTTCTTCACCAGAATAACAACAAGCCAGAGATAAGTGTGAAAGAGTTTGTAGACTGGATGCATCTGGAACCACAGTCCATGGTTTGGCTGCCGGTTCTACATCGAGTGGCAGCAGCTGAGACTGCAAAACATCAGGCCAAATGCAACATCTGTAAAGAATGTCCAATTGTTGGATTCAGGTAGGCTGATTTACTACCAGTGGTGGTAGGAGGCTATTTTCTCTTCTGTTTGTATAGTTTCAGTGTATGCCCATCATTCCTTCCCACTTACACCCATTTGGGGGTTTGCCTCCTGAAGAAATGGGATGCTTTTAGCATATTCAGTCCATCTGAAAGTGGCATTCCCTCAAAAAGCCAATACGTGAAGCTTATTTTATTATTGTTATTTATACTGTTTTGCTCCAGAACCAGAGATCTTTCTGAGTTTCTATTTACATAGGTTACAGAAGTGTTCATGCATAATAATTGCATGACTCATTATACATATATGACCCTGATGGAATTTGGTGATTTTCTAAGACTTTGGGGTCAAACTTGGTAAGCAGGAGTTTAGCATTTAAATACTAACTGAGAAGTAATCAAATGACTTCATGTTTCTTCGGCCAAGTTTGGCGTGAAGTACATTAACCCGACTTTCACACAAGAAGCCTTTGTCAGGGAATTTTGAAACTCATTTTTTATTGATGGTATAAGTGATATTTTAAATTTTGACGTCAAAATTTAAATTTTGATGTCAAGCTAATAAACATAACTTTTTTCTTCTTTCATTTTGCATTCACATTCAAACATTACAGAAAATCTTCTAACATGGATATTTGTCTTCTCATTATGTTGAAACAGATGAAAACATGTTTTAGAGACTTCAACTACAAAAATTTGCTTTTTTTTCTCACTTGGAAGATGGTTTCCTTAATTTCCTTTGTGAAATTTAAGATTCTATTTGTTCTAATTTGGAGCTAAAATACTAAATAAGCAAATTCCACATTTGTAGCCAATATAACTTTTATTTTGATGGTGATTTGGATGAATGAAATTCCTTACCACAAGTGAGTGTTTTGGACTATATAATAGGCTTTCAAGCCAATGAATTTTCCTTTCTTCTCTCTAGGTATAGAAGCCTAAAGCATTTTAACTATGATGTCTGCCAGAGTTGCTTTTTTTCGGGTCGAACAGCAAAAGGTCACAAATTACATTACCCAATGGTGGAATATTGTATACCTGTGAGTACTGAGCCAGTGTTTGTTTATTTGGTTTTGCTTTAACATATTGCTTTTGAATTAGCTAGTGTCTAAAAGTATTCAGTTTATTTAGACTTAACTTTATTTGGAAAAAAATCCCTTTCAAGATCACTTAACCATATATTTTTTGTTGCTTTGTTTTCTTTTAAGCAAATACATTATGTTGAATTTGTTAGCACAGAACAACTATACTTTTTTCAGAAAAATTAATTTATTAAATTTTATTTACATCTGTGTTTTAATATTAAACGTAGCATTCTTGGTAGCAAACTCTTGTGGTACGTGGGCCTCTCACTGTCGTGGCCTCTCCCGTTGCGGAGCACAGGCTCCAGACGCGCAGGCTCAGCGGCCATGGCTCACAGGCCCAGCCGCTCCGCGGCATGTGGGATCTTCCCGGACTGGGGCACGAACCCGCGTCCCCTGCATTGGCAGGCGGACGCTTAACCACTGTGCCACCAGGGAAGCCCCAAATCCCACTTTTTCACAAAAACAGCTTAACTCTTACTTTGTGTGTGAAATCTTCCCAAATTCTTCTAGCTTCCCCTCACCAAAACACATCATTCTGTGGCCTCTAACAGTAGCCCCTACTTTACCAGTTAGTATTTGATTCCGTGTTATCTTGTATTGTTTTCTGTGTTGGTGTTTTTGCCTCCTCAACTATCTTTTTAATTCCTTGGGACAAGGATGACTCATACTTTTCTTACTATGCTTAGTTAATTCTGGTACATAATGTGCTCATATCTGACATTATAAATACTATTTATAGAATATTAAAGCTGGAAAGAATCTAAGAAATTAACTCATCCTTATTTTTTTTAAAAAAGACTAAGTCTTAGAGAAGGTAAGGATTTGTTCAAAGTTAGTGGCTTGGATTTAGCGGTTTAACTCCATTTGGGGAATTTTCTGTATGCTTGCTGGAATATTATATTTGTTGAGTACCTGTTATATACCAGGCATTTTGCTGGGGACTAGAGATACAGAAAACATATAATGAAAGAGAAAAAGAGGTCTTTATGTGGACAGATTCAACAGGACTATATATTTTTTTTGAAGAATAAGTAAGCTTATGGAGCAAGATAATATTTAAATTTTTTTCTTGTTACCTGTGCACTGTATGTTTGAATTCTGGGATTAACATTTATTCTAAAAATAGTTACATTTTATATTAAAGATATTCAAATTTTAAGTTTCTTTTTTATTGGAATAAGAGTTTATGATCATTTAATTTCACAGTGAAAATTACCATAATTGGATCTTTTTTAAGTCTATATTCTCTGTTTTAAATAACCAAATTTAATTCAAATTAGAAGCGTTTTTATATGGTAGGGCATAAAGTAGATAGTTCTTTAAATTAGAGAGGGAGGGTGATGAATTTCACATATGACTTATAAGAGTTCATGCAATTGCTGACAGTGAGAGAGAGCTGGATAGGGTTAAATATGAATGAAAAGGGAATGCTACTGGGGGGAGGCATGAGTCACCAAGAGGTGAGTAAATTGACTGCTCCATTGCCACAAGAGTACAGCTGAGGTTGGTTGGCAAGGATTTGCAGTCCGTGACTCCATCATTGCTCAATGGCTTTGAAATTAAAAGATGGTAGGTACGATTGAAGGCCACGGGCTTCACGATTCAAAGGTGTTAATGGTACTGGGATTTATTTGGGCTATCCTCATGTTGAAGAAACCAAAGGGGGTTGAGGGGCTAGAGATCAAGATGATGGGGGCAAGAATTAGGAGTAAGAGGCAGAAGGTTTGAGTTAGTGAAAGTTTTTTCCAAGTTAAAGATTTGGGATTGAAAGATGTTTTGAGTTATGATGAAACCTGATGTGTGGGCAGACCCCAGTATGTGATAGAAGTGGGACATAGGAGGTTTTGGAGATGAGATGGTGTTTAGAAGATCATCAGTTTGTCTTTAGAAGTGACAGATGATGGCGGCGTCTGGCCAAGTGCTGTCAAAGGGGAACGGATAGGCATATCGATTTTAGTAGATGTTAAAGCTGAGGCTAAGGGGGAAATAGTGTAAACCTCCTTTATTCTTGGCCTTTGATTTTACAGCCCATGATGGAGAGGATTGTAGGGGAGATAGTGTTATCATGGGAGCAACAGTACTCATCTCGTTCATAACTGCAATATGAAATTGCAGTTATGAACAACATGTAGGGGAATGTGTTCATAAGTAGACACAGAGTCATGCTAACAGCTAACAGGAAAGAAAAGTAATTAGAGGCTGTATGCATCTGCTGAGGGGCAGTGGCCCAATACATGTAGGAAAAGTGGGGAAGTGGGGAAAGTCAATAGAGAGAATACTTACCCATTGGTAAATATAGCTATCAGGAACTGAAGCATTAGCCCAGATAAGAAGATGGTTTGAGAGTCATGTTAGCTCAGGTAGAAGGGATGAGATATTTGTAAAATTTTATTGCTAGAAAGGTCAGCAACGTCAGCTACTCCCAGCATTCAAATTGTTAGGGATGGAATCATTGCAAAATTCTCTGCTTATGAACTGAGTTTGGACAGGACTAGTTTGTTCTGAGAGTTTCGTTGAGATTTTGGTGAGAAGAGAGGAGGACGGGAAAAGCTTATTAAAAGTTAACAACACTTAAAACAGTTTGTATTGCATTTTTGCAGTTTTTAAACAAGTGCATGTTACTTTTTTTTTTTTTTTTTTTTGCGGTATGCGGGCCTCTCACTGCTGTGGCCTCTTCCGTTGTGGAGCACAGGCTCCGGACGCGCAGGCTCAGCGGCCATGGCTCACGGGCCCAGCCGCTCCGTGGCATGTGGGATCCTCCCGGACCGGGGCACGAAGCCGTGCGCCCTGCATCGGCAGGCGGACCCCCAACCACTGCGCCACCAGGGAAGCCCGCATGTTACTTTTAAAGTATCAGGTTCAAGTATCTTCTTGTCAATATTGGTTAATATATAGGGATATAAAACAAAATTTCAACTTCTGGGAAATTAAATGCATAAACATTCGCATTATAGGGGTCCCAGAAGGAGAAGAGAGAGAGAAAGGACCCAAGAAAATACTTGAAGAGATTATAGTTGAAAACTTCCTTAACATGGGAAAGGAAATAGCCATCCAAGTCCAGGAAACGCAGAGAGTCCCAGGCAGGATAAATCCAAGGAGAAATATGCCAAGACACATATTAATCAAACTATCAAAAATTAAATACAAAGAAAAAATATTAAAAGCAGTAAGGGAAAAACAACAAATAACATACAAGAGAATCCCCATAAGGTTAACAGCTGATCTTTCAGCAGAAACTCTGCAAGCCAGCAGGGAGTGGCAAGACATATTTAAAATGATGAAACGGAAAAACCTACAACCAAGATTACTCTACCCAGCAAGGATCTCACTGAGATTCAATGGAGAAATTAAAACCTTTAGAGACAAGCAAAAGCTAAGAGGATTCAGCACCACCAAACCAGCTTTACAAATGCTAAAGGAACTTCCCTAGGCAGGAAACACAAGAGAAGGAAAAGACCTACAATAACAAACCCAAAACAATTAAGAAAATGGTAATAGGAACATACATATCGGTAATTACCTTAAATGTAAATGGATTAAATGCTCCATCCAAAAGACACAGGCTTGCTGAATGGATACAAAAACAACACCCATATATATGCTGTCTACAAGAGCCCCACTTCAGACCTAGGGACACATACAGACTGAAAGTGAGGGGATAGAAAAAGATATTCCATGCAAATGGAAATCAAAAGAAAGCTGGAGTAGCAATTCTCATATCAGATAAAATAGACTTTAAAATAAAGAATGTTACAAGAGACAAGGAAGGACACTACATAATGATCAAGCGGTCAATTCTAGAAGGAGATATAACGATTATAAACATACGTGCCCCCAACATAGGAGCACCTCAATACATAAGGCAACTGCTAACAGCTATAAAAGAGAAAATCGACAGTAACACAATAATAGTGGGAGACCTTAACACCTCAGTTACACCAATGGACAGATCATCCAGACAGGAAATTAATAAGGAAACACAAACTTTAAATGACACAATAGACCAGATAGATTTAATTGATATTTGTAGGGCATTCCATCCTAAAACAGGAGATTACACTTTCTTCTCAAGTGCACATGGAACACTCTCCAGGATAGATCACACCTTGGGTCACAAATCAAGCCTCAGTAAATTTAAGAAAATTGAAATCATATCAAGCATCTTTTCTGACCACAACATGAGATTAGAAATCAATTACAAGGAAAAAAATGTAAAAAACATAAACACATGGAGGCTAAACAATACGTTACTAAATAACCAAGAGATCACTGAAGAAATCAAAAAGGAAATCAGAAAATACCTACAGACAAATGACAACAGAAACACGATAATCCAAAACCTATGGGATGCAGCAAAAGCAGTTTTAGGAGGGAGGTTTATAGCAATACAATCCTCCCTCAAGAAGCAAGAAAAATCTCAATCTAACCTTACACCTAAAGGAACTAGAGAAAGAAGAATAAACAAAACCCATAGTAGAAGGAAAGAAATCATAAAGATCAGAGCAGAAATAAATGAAACAGAAACAAAGAAAACAATAGCAAAGAGCAATAAAACTAAAATTAAAAATGAAAAAGGAGAAGTTACAATGGATACCGCAGAAATACAAAGCATCATAAGAGACTACTACAAGCAACTCTGTGCCAAAAAAATGGACAACCTGGAAGAAATGGACGAATTCTTAGAAAGGTATAACCTTCCAAGACTGAACCAGGAAGAAATAGAAAATATAAACAGACCAGTCACAAGTAATGAAATTGAAACTGATTAAATATCTTCCAACAAACAAGAGTCCAGGACCAGATGGCTTCACAGTTGAATTCTATCAAACATTTAGAGAAGAGCTAACACCCATCCTTCTCAAACTCTTCCCAAAAATTGCAGAGGAAGGAACACTCCCAAACTCATTCTACGAGGCTACAATCACCCTGATACAGAACCAAAGATACTACAAAAAAGGAAAATTACAGACCAATATCACTAATGAATATAGATGCAAAAATCCTCAAGAAAATATTAGCAAACACATTGAAAGGATCATACACCATGATCAAGTGGGATTTATCCCAGGGATGCAAGGATTCTTGAATATATACAAGTCAATCAATGTGATACACCATATTAACAAATTAAAGAATAAAAACCATATGATCATCTCAATAGATGCAGAAAAGTCTTTTGACAAAATTCAACACTGACTTATGATAAAAACTCTCCAGAAAGTGGGCATAGAGGGAACCTACCTCAACATAATAAAGGCCATATATGACAAACCACAGCAAACAACATTCTCAGTGGTGAAAAACTGAAAGCATTTCCTCTAAGATCAGGAACACAACAAGGGTGTCCACTCTCACCACTATTATTCAACATAGTTTTGGAAGTCCTAGCCACAGCAATAAGAGAAGGAAAAGAGATAAAAGGAATACAGATTGGAAAAGAAGAAGTAAAACTCACTGTTTGTGGATGACATGATACTATACATAGATAATCCTAAAGATGCCACCAGAAAACTACTAGAGCTAATCAGTGAATTTGGTAAAGTTGCAGGATACAGAATTAATGCACAGAAATCTCTTGCATTCCTCTACACTAACAACGATAGATCAGAAGGAGAAATTAAGGAAACAATCCCATTCACCACGGCAACAAAAAGAATAAAATACCTAGGAATAAACCTACCTAAGGAGGTAAAAGACCAGAAAACTATAAGACACGGATGAAAGAAATCAAAGATGACACAAACAGATGGGGGGAGATACCATGCTCTTGGATTGGAACAATCAATATTGTGAAAATGGCTATACTACCCAAAGCAATCTACAGATTGAATGCAATCCCTATCAAATTACCAAAGGCATTTTTTACAGAACTAGAACAAAAAATCTTAAAATTTGTATGGAGACACAGAAGACCCCGAATAGCCAAAACAATCTTGAGGGAAAAAAATGGAGCTGGAGGAGTCAAACTCCCTGACTTCAGACTATACTACAAAGCTACAATAATCAAGACAATATGGTACTGGCACAAACACAGAAATATAGATCAATGGAACAGGATAGAAAGCCCAGAGATAAACCCACACACCTATGGTCAACTAATCTATGACAAAGGAGGAGAGGATATATGGAGAAAAGACAGTCTCTTCAATAAGTGGTGCTGGGAAAACTGGGCAGCTACATGTAAAAGAATGAAATTAGAACACTCCCTACACCATACACAAAAGTAAACTCAAAATGTATTAAAGACCTAAATGTAAGGCCAGACACTATAAAACTCTTAGAGGAAAACATAGGAAGAACACTCTGTGACATAAATCACAGCAAGATCTTTTCTGAGCCACCTCCTAGAGTAATGGAAATAAAAACAAAAATAAACAAATGAGACCTAATGAAACTTAAAAGCTTTTGCACAACAAAGGAAACTATAAACAAGATGAAAATACAACCCTCAGAATGGGAGAAAATATTTGCAAAGGAATCAATGGACAAAGGATTAATCTCCAAAATATATAAACAACTCATGCAGCTTAATATTTTAAAAACAAACAACCCAATCAAAAAATGGGCAGAAGACCTAAACAGACATTTCTGCAAAGAAGACTTACAGATGGCCAAGAGGCACCTGAAAAGCTGCTCAACATCACTAATCATTAGAGAAATCAAAACTACAATGAGGTATCACCTCACACAGGCTAGAATGGGCATCATCAGAAAATCTACAAACAACAAATCCTGGAGAGGGTGTGGAGAAAAGGGAACCCTCTTGCACTGTTGGTGGGAATGTAAATTGATACAGCCACTATGGAGAACAGTATGGAGGTCCCTTAAAAAACTAAAAATAGAATTACCACATGACCCAGCAATCCCACTATTGGGTGTATACCCTGAGAAAACCATAATTCAAAGACACATGTACCCCAATGTTCATTGCAGCACTATTTACAATAGCCAGGTCATGGAAGCAACCTAAATGCCCATCGAGAGACAAATGGATAAAGAAGATGTGGGTTGTATATATATATATATATATATACCCAATGGAATATTACTCAGCCATAAAAAGGAACGAAATTGGGTCATTTGCAGAGATGTGGATGGACCTAGAGACTGTCACACAGAGTGAAGTAAGCCAGAAAGAGAAAAACAAATGTCGTACATTAAAGCATGTATGTGGAATTTAGAAAAATGGTACAGATGAACCGGTTTGTAACGCAGAGAGAGAGAGACACAGTTGTAGAGAACAAACATATGGACACCAATGGGGGAAAGCCGGGGCGGGGGGTGGTAGGATGAATTGGGAGATTGGGATTGGTATATATCCACTAATATGTATAAAGTAGATAACGAATAAGAACCTGCTGTATAAAAAAAGAAATAAAATAGAAAAACCCCAAGATCTAATACTTTCAGTATTTTTAGAAAATGTAGAAAATCATTTTTCTACTGGAAAAATAGAAAAAGTTTTCTTTTTAAAGTTAAAAGTGAAATAACTTCTTTACAACTGTATATGGTTGGCAAGAAACAAACAAAAACAAAAAGAAAATACTAGAAATAGTTGTTTTGTCCACCCCTCTCCACTCCTGCCAACATCAATGTATTAATAAGACTATAAACATCAAATACAGAAAATGCTGATTCATTCTTTGGAAAGCTCTCCATTGAGTTAGTGTAGTTTGTTTCTGGCAGTCTTACTTCTTCAGATGAGACTTGAGATGTTTGCCAGTATGCTGAAAGCGCAACCTCATTGCTCTTTCTCTGATCTCAGCATCCTAAGGTGGGTTTTCGGTTCTTGCCCACTTACATTATTTTCCCAGTAAGTTGAGTGCATTTACATTGTTGTTAGCTTTTTTTAAAATCTTTTTATTTTATTTTATTATTTTTGGCTGTATTGGGTCTTCGATGCTGCACGGGGTCTTTTTCCTCTGGTTGCGGCGAGTGGGGGCTACTCTTCATTGCGGTGCGCAGGCTTCTCATTGCGGTGGCTTCTCTTGTTGTGGAGCATGGGCTCTGGGCACGCGGGCTTTAGTAGTTGTGGCACACAGGCTCAGTAGTCGTGGCTCACGGGCTCTAGAGTGCAGGCTCAGTAGTTGTGGTGCACGGGCCTAGTTGCTCTGTGGCATGCGGGATCTTCCCAGACCAGGGCTCGAACCCGTGTCCCCGGCATTGGCAGGTGGATTCTTAACCACTGTGCCACCAGGGAAACCCTGTTGTTAGCTTTTAAGGTGACATTTGAGCAAAATCCATTTTACTTTGGATGACTCACTACTTATTCTTGACCCTTTGATGATTCTGTTAATGCTAATTTTTTAGTTTCATATTTTTCCATTAGAACTGGTAAGACTCTGAGCTTATCTTACTAATTTCATCCTACCTATAGAATTCAGTGTGTCTGAATTTCAACTTGTTGAAATCTAGGAAACTTAAAGCAAAACTGAGAGGTTGTTTTGCAATTTTTAAAAAACTATTGGAACGTCTTTAAGATAAGCCCTGTGATAATGAAATGTTCTTTTAGAAGTATGCATCTATCATTTGGGACTATTGACTTCTATATGTAAGACGTAATTCCTGCTAATGAGGGTATTGTTCAACAGTGATTTTTGTATTTGTGCATGATACAAATAATAATTATTCTGCTCATGTGCCAAAGACTGTGTTGTTTCTTATGTAATCTTGGTTTTCCTCCTTGTTCTTCCTTGTTTTCCTCTGTCTATAATTTATGCATATTTGTAGTTAAGTTAAAACTCTAATGTTGGGAGTATTTGTTAAGGAATTAGGTAATAGTGCCATCCCAAGTCATGAATTGACCAAAGAAATTTTGAGGAGATTTAAAATGAATATGGTTTTGTTTTTTTATTTGTAGTCCTCTAACTCTAAATTTTGCTCTATATGAAGTCTGTATTTGTTCCCAATCAAGGAGTAAAACAGAGGAAAATTTAAAATACCCCCAGCTTTGGTTGGCAAAATAGAACTCAAGAGTGAAAAATCATCTCATACCAGCTTACACAGGATTTTTTGGGATTTGGGTAGAGAGTTACATGGACAGACTTACGCCAGGCTACATTTTATAATTCAGCAACACTTTTTAAATGATTGATTTGTACTAAGTTGGTGGGGAGCCAGTCAAGAACTAACTACTTAGCATTATCCAGATAAGTTTTCTTTATTATCTCACTGCTTCTTAATAGCAGCATAACAGAGGAAAGTATATTTTAAAGTATTCACATACCCACTTGTCTGTGTAGGTTCAGTTTTTAAATGTTTTTCACAGTGAGTCACCTTCATTAGATTTCCAAAAATGACAATTTGAAGGACAGTCCTCATTTGGATGTGAGAGTTCTTATGTGCTTGTTAAAAATGAGTCCAGAAGGATTTGGGGGAGATGGTGGTAGCAGTGGCTTCAGAGTTTTCAATCTCTTTTGCCTTTGCCCTTTTCTTCCCATTTGTAAAGTAGTTACATAAAAAGAGACAGAGATCTAGACAGCAAAACCAAACCTCTGGATAATATTTACAACAAAACTAGGTAATGGGATATCCCCCAAATAAATCTAGATGGTAACAAACCACCACCAGTCACAAAATTTGCTACATATTGTTGGGGAGGAAAAAATTTACCTCTACCCATCTAGGTTCTTCTGAGTGGTCTAATAATTAAATTGACGTGAGACAGACTAACAAGAGAAAAATCAAAGTTTAATTTTGTGCATACGAGAGACTCAAAGAAGTGACCAAAGCAGGCAGTTTTGTACCTTTTAGGCAAAAAAACCCAATAACTTTGTGAAACACCGACAAGACAAAGAAACTTAGGCTTGGCTACCAATTACAGAAGAATCCCACAGGTTTGGGACCTGTGGTTCCCACAGGTTTCTCAGCCTTGAATTCCCTATTTCTAGCCATAAGGATGTTTCTCTGTGTCCTGGTGCAGGGAGGGTACCTTTTACATGGGAGATTATATCCTGCTTTCAGGGGGACAAAGCGTAGGGTCAGACTGTTTTTGCCCTGGCTGTTTCTCAATTAATTTAAACTAATCAATATGCCCCCTTTGGCATATTTTGGGGTAACAGAACATAGGAAAGAGTTAGAAATAAAAGAAAAATAATTTCAGAAATTAAGACTAATTAATTTTAGTCTTAATAAACAGAGCAGATAAATACCATAAAAGAAATAGAAGGTGAATAAGAGGCAAACCTTAAAACTTAAAAAGAAGTGAAGAAAGCAATATAAGGGATTCAAGAGAAAATGACAAATACTGAAGATAGGCCAAAAAAAAAAGGACTGGAAGTATGGATAATATGAGTCCCTGAAGAAGAAACCCAAGATAAGGTAGAACAAACACTAAAAATAAAAATTAAAGGGACTTCCCTGGCGGTCCAGTGGCTAAGACTCCATGCTTCCACTGCAGGGGGCGTGGGTTTGATCTCTGGTTGGGGAACTAAGATCCTGCATGCCTCATGGGGGTGCCAAAGATAAAAAATAAAACAATAAAATAAAATTTAAAAACAAGGAAAACTAATCAATTCTACTTCCAAAAAAATCTTTTTGAAGAAAATCTTTCCTCCCTCAAAAAAAAAAAAAAAAAACCCAGAAGAACAAGAAAAAGTGAATCTGTGTTCTGAAAGAGTATATTATGCCTGAGAACACTAACTCAGAATGATCAGCACTATGACATATTCTGGTAAAATTAATGGACTTTAAAATAAAAAAAATCCTTTGGTCATTTAAACAAAAGGAAAAAATTACTTAAAAAGGAAAGAAAATTAAATAACCATCAGACTTTTCAACTGCAATACTTTATACCAAAAGAAAATGGAGGAACATACTTAAGAAACTCAAGGGAAAAATATATGAGCTAAGGATTTCATATCCAGAAAAACCAACTTTCTAGTAACTAGCAAAGGACACAGGAAATGCATCATCAACATGTAAGAGCTCAGGTAATATTGGTCCTATGAGCACTTCTTGGGGAATTTGTTAGAGACCAAAGTAACTAGAGACATAACATCCTACGGACTGATGTTGGAGATGTTGGAGGACTGACTGACGGAGAGCATAACATCCTACGGACTGATGTTGGAGATGTTGGAGGACTGACTGACGGAGAGCATTAACTGTATTGTTACCAGTAGAACTTAAACTAAATGGGACAACAAGGAAGAGGCTCCTACTGGCCAAAGATGGGACAGTTTGAGCTTCAATAATGATAATATAGTTGACCCTTGAACGCAGCAACCTCCTGGAGAGTAGAAAATCCACGTAACCTTTACAGTGGGCCCTCCACATCCACAGTTTGTGTAGTGCTATAGTACATATTTAGTGAAAACAATCTGTGTATGAGTGGACCCGCGTCATTCAAACCCGTGTTGTTCAAGGGTCAACAGTAATTGCAATAGATCAAAACTCATCAAATATGTTAATGTATGAATTCATAATGATATTTTAAAATAATTTAAAATTGGTCTTCTTTGGAAGATGGTAGGAAACCAATTCATTACAGGGAAAATTGGTCAATAAAAGTGAAAAATCAAACATGTAATCCTGCCTTTCCTGAATCAACTTTACTATTGAGTGAGTAAATGGATGAGGGGGATGTCCTTAAAAAATTTTTTCAACTAAAAATGAATGGTAGAATTAGAATATCACCATTTTAAAGCCCTCATTGGATGGATATAGGCATTTAGCATGAAAGCTACTAGGATTATGTAAGAGAGATGACCACACATCATGTGTCTCCTATAATCCTACCAAACACCACTGATAATCTTGCCAGAAGAGCAAACCTGAGTCTCACTGAGTCTCATGCATTCTCTGGATCCAGCTGCCAATTTGCAGGATATCCAAAGGAACATGCTAAACTGCACCAAAAATATGCAACCAGCAAAATCCTACTCTTGAAAACTTCACAGGTTGAATTGCCTGAGTTTCCAACAGAAAAATTGTAATGAAATGGCAAGCATGAAGAAGAAATCTGGTAGACTAAAAGTGACTTAAAATATATCAGATTTTTTAAAATGAGCTAGATTAAACTATAGTATCTAGAGACAAACATTGGAGTGATGAAACTATGTTTAAAACACAAGGAAGTTATTGTAAAAATGAGGATGCTGGTTTTAGAGAGGTGGGAACTGGAATGAGGCTTCTGAAATGTCCAACAAAGTTCAGTTTCCTGGGCTTCCCTGGTGGTACAGTGGTTGGGAGTCTGCCTGCCGATGCAGGGGACATGGGTTCGTGCCCCGGTCCGGGAAGATCCCACGTGCCGCAGAGTGGCTGGGCCCATGAGCCATGGCCGCTGAGCCTGCGCGTCCGGAGCCTGTGCTCCGCAACGGGAGAGGCCACAGCAGTGAGAGGCCCGCATACCGCAGAAAAAAAAGTTCAATTTCCTGACTGGATGGTATTCACCATATAATTTATTTTATTAAACCAGGTGCCTGTTGTATATAGTTTTATATATCTGTGTTTTATTTTGCAATAAAAAGGATTAAAAAATAAAACAGTCCAATTACAACCATTTGAAGAGTGGTTATCTCTGGGTGACAGAAGAGCTGGCAATTTTAATTTTTCTCCTTTTTCTCTTCCATGTGTATTTTTTTTTCTAATTGTACTTGCACTGAACATTTCTTATATATGCAATTTGAAAGTTATAAAATGACATTTCAATATAAATTTTGTAAAACTCAGCCACAGGGTATCTTAGTAGTACTTTATTTAAAATAAAGGCAAAATTCAGACTATAATAATAGTTTAGTCAATGGCTACGGCTTCTTTTTCTTACAAAACTTAAGACTGTTCCATTTTTCATGGAGAGGTGATATAGCTCTGGTATGGTGAAAAGACCCAGGTTTGCAAGAGCAGCTCTTGCCTTACTGACCTTGTCAATCTGAATCCCTGAAAGCCTTAGTGTCAGTTTCCTTTTGGGTCAAAATAGTGATGATACTCTCACTGCCCTTGATAGTAAAAAAAAAAGATTGAAGGAAAGCTATTTATAAGGTGAGACTTCTGTGCTAATATATTACCCTCGTTACATCTAATGAGATCTACAAAGTCTTTTGTTCTTTTTATTTCTTTTCTTACAGCAGTAAGTGAAAACCTAGTCTTTTGAGAAATGCATGGATAACTTAACATGCTGGATAATTTTTGTAGTAATGAATGATCCTTTCGATTTCATCTTCATATCATAATATCAATAGTTGTTTGCTTTAAAAAGAACAAGAATAACTCTGTCTCCATACTAGCATGGAGACAGAGTTGAGTTTGATGATATTCATTATGCTAGGTGGGTGGTCCTCTGTTTAGCTTTTTGCCAAACTGTTGCTCTAGCACCTTCAAACAGAGAAATATTAGGTACTGTTATTAGATAGGAAATTAGATCAAATATGTACAAATATATTTAAGCCTTTTTTTTTTTGGCCACGCCATGCGGCATGCAGGATCTTAGTTCCCTGACCAGGGATTGAACCTGCACCTCCAACATTGGAGTCCTCACCGCTGGACTGCCAAGGAATACCCTATTTTAACCTTTTTTGGTGAGAAAATAGGCATAATTCACTTTCTTCGCTCTATCCCAGCTAAAGAATCACATTCCTGTGGGATGAATTACTTTTCACTTTTCCTTTTAATATTGCATAAAGTTTATGGCATTAGTGAATTTAGTGCCCTTAGATTACAACTGCTGGTGGCAGTTTTTTTTCCTCATTAGCACTGTATATGAGAATGCACTCATTTTTTCTAAATATCAAATTTGAGCATTATCTGAAACCCCTGCTATAACTTTTTGGGAGGCAGGTAGGTGTTTTTTGTTTGGTTTTTGTTGGTCGGTTGGTTTTGCTTTGTTCTTCCATGTCCTGAATGTATTTAGCTAAAGAATGTGTGATGCGGAATTGGACTTGTACTTTTAATGATGTGTCATTTTTTTCCCAAGCAAGAGTTCACATTGAAACCAAAATAGAGATAAGCTAGAAGAACATTATACTAAGTAAAAGAAGCCAGTCACAAAAGACCACATGTTATTTGATTCCATTTATAAGAAATGTCCAGAATGGACAAAGCCACAGAAACAGAAAGTAGATTAGTGGTTGCCAGAGGCTGAGGGGAGGAGATGGGGGTGGGGAGAGGGGTGGGAATGATTGCTAATCGGTACAGGCTTTCTTTCTTTTTGAGGTGATGATGATGTTCTAGAATTAGATTGTGGTGATGGTTGCACAACGCCATGAATATACTAAAGGCCACGCTGTCCTGGCTGAGGCAGACTGGGGAAGTGGCCCGGTGCCTTGCCCACCTGGCCTTTTCTCCCACCCACCCCACTCAGGGCTGCCTGAGTTAAAGACCTGGATATGGCTTGAAAATCACTGGCCCGAGCAATAAAAACCTTCTTATTGCCAGATGGAAATGGACCAAGTAAAAGCTGGAGGCCGTTACTTCTTTATCTCCTTGTATATTATCAGTGTGTTAAGGACAGACATAGAAATAAATTGGGTCATAAATGCTTATTATTGCATGGGGCCTTCTTTTTGTATTTCTATCATGGAAAGCTTCTTCCTTTTTTTGTCTCTTTACCAAAACATTCAGGATAAACATATGTATAAACTTAATGATCTGTGGTTGTGATACCCATTGCTAAAAGTCCAAATGTCCTTTATAGTAGTGATATATCCTTTTGGCTTTATTCTCTGTAGCAGGCATTGTGTCTCTAAATATTGCCTTCTTTACTCCCAGCTGTGTTCTGCTTCTTTCTCCTGTTCTGCCTGGTTAGATTTTAATACCCCCAAACCATCCTCTTATAGCAACCCTTTTTCCTCTACAGAGTGCCTTGGATTTTTTTTTTTCCCCCGTTAATAGCCATTTTCTACACTTTATATTTGGGAGGGTCTGTATCTATATAACTGCAGGTATTATATAGTTTTTTCTTTGTTATTCAGGAAAAGATTTGACATTGTGGGTCTGATAGCAAGGCCTAGTGATAATGTGGGCTTTGCTTGCTATACATATCCTTTTAAAAAAAGCAAAGATTGATGTATAAATAGCTTGGGCTGATTTATGTTTTCTCTCTGCTCTGCAAGCTTAGAGAATCAAAAGTTTCCTTAACTGTTTACTAGAAGAAGACATATTTAGGTGGAATGGGAGCAAATAGAAAGTAACAAAACCACATAAGCGTTGACTCAATTCAGTTGTTTTAAAAAATAATTACAATTTGTTAAACTTCTGTTTGCAAAACAAGTTTGCATGAGTCTTGGGCATGCTTGTCATGAGGGAAAAGACAGACTGGGGAGGGTGCAAGGCCTGGAGGGAAGCAGGTGGCAGGTAAGTCAATATATTTAGTACTCAGTTTGTTATCATAGAAAAGTCCTCTGGTTTCGCTTTGTAAAGAGGTTGGCGTGAGGTCTGTCTAGCTGTAGAAGGGATAGCCAGCTAGGAGTCAGATGACCAAGGTTTCAGTTCAGTTCTGCACACATCCATATTTTAAATACACTTTCAGAAGGACTAAAGTTGATGTCTGTTTAACATATTCCAAAAAAAACTAGAATTGATGATACAGAGTAGAAAACTGGGGCTCAGAGAACAGATCATTGAGTGGATGAGGGCTTGGGAGTTGGGGTAGATATCAGCCCACCTCACCCTAAATGATTAGTAACTAGTCATCTTGAAATGCTTCTTTAAAAAGTCACATTTTATATGGCCATTAGTAATTTAGTCCATGTCGAATTATTATATATTTGTATGGTTGGAAAAGAACAAGAATCTGACTATTTCTTGCAATACAGAGAACCAGTGTGGCCCTGCACTTTCTCTCTTGTGTATTTCTCTTTTCTAGATTACAATGTATGTTGACTTGTACAGGCTGTATATATAGCTCAGCCTGATTTATTCACCTTAGTTAAAACCATATAATATCCAGAATACTTCATCATCACCAAATGTTTAGTAACATATTGCAGCTTTTTTAGTGAAAGGAATCAACCAGTAAGATTGCCAAAACTAATTTTACTTTTAGGCCCGATTTTTAACATATTGGGGAAATTATCTACTTATGGTTTATGCTCAACAGAAAATTTAAAATTGTAAACTAATTGCTGGATATATTTAATGATGAGTCCTGAGTGCCATGTGTTATGCCCTTGTGCGCTATTCCAAAAATACATAAAGCTACTGAAACTGTGGTCATGTAATTGCATCAGTTTACATCTACTCTAATTTGATTGTAGATAGTTGTCTCCTTCCTTCCATTTAATGAGAAAAGTGTAATTTTTTCAACCTCATAGACAACATCTGGGGAAGATGTACGGGACTTCACAAAGGTGCTGAAGAATAAGTTCAGATCAAAGAAATACTTTGCCAAACATCCTCGGCTTGGCTACCTGCCTGTCCAGACAGTTCTTGAAGGTGACAACTTAGAGACGTAAGTTTAATTTTACTAGTAAAACTTGTATTTGTATATGCTCTTATATCTGCTACTTTTATGTTAGTGACAAAAGAGAAATCTGATACCCAAAAAGAATTTGTGTTTTGGTAAAATGTTTCATTTTAAAAGAGGTAAAATAAACTTGGAATCAGTCTTCACAACATGAATTTTGACTGTTTGCTTTTGATGATACAGCAAAACTTCCAGGTTTAATTTTGCCTGTGTTCCTAAACATGAAATAGACAAAATTTCTTAAAAGTGTATAATTTGAGTTTACAAACATAAATGAAACAAAGCTTCAAGTAACAAAATTACGTTGGGATTATAAAGCAGAGAATAGCAATTTATAGCCTGAAATGAAAAGAAAAAGAAATTTTAAAGTGAGCCAGAAGAAATGCAAGAGCAAATTTTAAATTACTAAACAATTATACATCAAGATCAAAATAAATATGATTTTAAATCTTTGAATCACTTTTTAAAAATATCAGCATAAATATGCCTGCCAAGGCAATTTTCTTGTGCTTGAATCTTGGGGGGAATTAACTTTTATTGCTAATCATAGCAGAGTGCCTAGTCGTAAAGAATAGTGAAGTTCTAGTTACAGAAATATGCCCTCTCAAATAACTACAGAAGAGAAGCTCCGAAGTGTGAAGTATGGAGTTTCCTACATTATATAGTAGAGAAAATTGTAATAAGAAGTATAAAAATGTGTTGACATTTAACCTTCAAAACTCATAATTCATTTTATTGTGTATATGAGAGATAATCAGAGAATAGTAATCGTCCAGTGTATTATGACAGTCCATGTCTCAAAGATGTCAAAATAGAGGGATAGACTATTTAGTCCAATTTTTTTTTCCATATAAAACCCTATAGACCAGGGGCTTTGCTACATTTATGTGCAGTTTTTTTTTTTTAGTTTGTTGAACTGCTAAGAAGTAGAAGAAAGACCACAACCAAAGCATAGTAGGTATTTTTATCCCTCTATAGGTAACATTATGGGTGTGCAGCAGAAAGAAATACAAAGCAGCTGTGTATGTAGATAAAAATACCACATACTCATTTAAAGCATACCAAGAAATTCAAACTTTTTGATAACCTTGCTTGATTTCAGATTCTGTACAATTAGGATATATGCCTCCCAGTCATTTTTTCCACAGTACATTTTAGAAGAAATTTTATTGAAACAATTTCAATTTAAAGGACACGACTCAAATACTTAAAATCCATAAGGAAAGGTATATTTTTGGTCCTCTGTTTTGTGGGTAGATTTTTTTTCTTTTTTTTCAAAAGTGTATGATAATACATTCTTATTTGTTTTAGTATCCAATATATAACTTAACTATGCTGAACACCTTCTAATAAAGACAAAATTTTACTTATCTTGGTATCAGATCTAAATAACCTTTGGAGTAGTTGCCTGAAGCATAGAATTATCACACAGTGCTTTTATTTATAGGATACTTTGATAGGTTTGAAATAGTGATGTGCCTTTCACTCTTTGGGTAAACCATTTGGGACCATTTATGTCCCAGATAACTGCATCCTTCATATGAATCATACAGATAGATAGATCTTTTAAACTCCTTTTAAGCAATTTTGATAATTTGCCTTTCACTGTCAAAGTAATCACTGACATCAATCATTCTATTCTGGGTGACTCAGTGAAAGTAAAAAAGAACAGAAAAGTGTGCCAAATAATTTTGGGCTATGATTTTTGGCTGTAACTCTGAAGATGCTTCATTTTAGCTAACATAAATTTACCAGCATTGTCAGTGAGAGGAAAACAAGAGAAAGAAAAGAAGGAGTGTAAGATTAAGTCAGATGTCACAAGATCGTTTCTGAAAAAGATTTATGAGCTACTGGATACATTGGGCAGGTTTTCTTCTTTTTTCACTCCTAGGATGCGTTCTTGGAGTCAGTATAGTTCATTTTTCTACTGAGCCCTTTCCAGTACAGGGCCACTTAATCTTCTGGTGTAACAATTTACATGAGTGGGTAGTAAAAAATTTGATTTCATTTATTCTCCTATTTGTGGGAAGAGAACATTGGAGAAAAACCAGCAAAGTGGTAAATGTGTTGAAGTTATATATGAAGCTGATTAGAATTTTCTTTTGCTTCTTTCTCTTTCATCTCTGCAAAATGTAAGGTCTTATCCCCTATCCAGTAATTATACATGCGTGCGTGGAGGGGATTTATGGGAAAATTAGTAAAAGAAGGTAAACAAATCCATGATTAGGCTTATTTGATTAATTTTATAACTATGCAAGATTTGTTTTTCAAAAAATAAATCAAAATAAATGAGTAGAGCTTGATGAAAGCGTTACCGTTGAAAATAAACCTGAGAAACAGGCTCAAAGAGTGACAAATTTGAGAACTGAGTGAGATTTACTGTTCAAAAAGGTTTCCCTGAAGATTAAAAGGAGTAAAATAGACACCTCTCCCTGGTATTGGTTAAGGTGGAGTAGATGAGTTTCATGTTTTTTTAAGTTCTTACTGTAGCAAGAACCAATTCATAGTAAGTAGAATTATGGTTGTGGGGGCATTGCACTGGCAGGAAGTGACAGCTAACCCGGAGAACTGAAAGAGTAATAGGGCCAAACGCTCAGTGTTCGGTGCCTGGGGAGGAGAGGGAGAGTTTCAAGCCAAGGCAAACATTTTCAAAAGCCTGAAGACAAGATTGTTTCAGAAACTGGGATGGGAAGTAATGAAAATGGAGAGAAAAGCAAGAACCAGATAATGAAGGACCTTGTAGGCCATGCCACGGTGTTTGTAGGTTACTTGAGAGCCGTGGAGAGCCATTGAAGATTTGTATGTTAGAGCACACTGGGACTGCACTTACTCTGCCTGGGGAGAAATGGACTTCAGAAGGCAAAAATGTTGGAAGCATGAGGAACAGTCTGCTGAGAATTTAAGGCACCAAAGGAGTCACGAAGTTCTTCAAAGAAAGTCTGGGTTATATTTCATATAACATTAGTAGAGTCAGATTCCTTCCATATTAGTGTGTGATTAACCAAACTCTGTTCAAACACTACTCTGGAAAGCAGGGATAGGCCGCATTATGAAGTCTTGGCTAACACATAGATTGGTCTTATTTTTAACCCCCTTTAATCATAGATTCTAACAATGTAGGGAGAATATTGCCCAGTTTTCCTCTTCTAGAATTAAATGAAAAAGCTTATCACTTAACATTTTTTTCTGCGAATCAAGGTACTTTGAAGTCAATAATGCCTAAATTTTGGGTTTTTTTAATCTTTATTTCTTTTCTTAGAAATTTTCACAATATATAAAAAACTTTGTCTTGAGAAACTTCAATTCAGCTTTCTGCCTCTGCCATTCTTATCTTAGTTCAGTGAATCACTATTGTGCTAACTGAATTAACCTTACAGGAACCAGTCAAGCAGTTTCACAAAGCTTTTCTGAGTTCAATTAAGATCAAAAAGTACATATGTTTCTTACATTTAAAGCTCACAGCGAATGTTGTAGTACACTTGAATTTTAGAAATGGTCTCTCAAGCAGTTCCTATTTTTTAGAAAGTGTATAGCAAATCATTTACCTGACACTTACCATACATATTTCAGAGTTAATGAAAAGTGATGTAAAAAGACTATTGAATAATACTGTTTTGTTTCATTGTTGTTGTATCTATTTTATACATGGGTAATTAAGTCTATTTACAGTATAGATGTTCTGACAAACACTGAATAAATGCCTGTTTTTGAAAGTAGGTCCAAAGAGTCTCAGTTTTCCATCCCAATAAGATGACCTTCCATCTTCTTTTAACCTTTGCTATGCAGACATCAACTTTTGCTTCCCAGTAGGAGATAATGAGATCATTAACTTTTTCTTGAGTATGTATCTGTAATAGAAATAGGAGAATCAAGTAGATCTAGAATAATTTAAACTTTCCTTCCTCTTTGTTTCAATCAGCATTAGCTTTTGCAGGAGATTTTACTTAATTAGAAAACTAATTTTCTTTAGAATTTTAAATTTCCACATTCATCAGTATTCCCTCCTCTTCCTTCCCCTCCAGTAAAAAAGGTTAGGGTTTGAACTAGCTTTTAATTAGGATCCTTTGTTTTCAAAGGATACATGGAGACCTCGGGATTTCTAGGCAGTGCTGGGAGGTTGGAGTGTACCCCCGTGGCTAGGAGGGATACTGAATCATCAGGTTCCAGTCTCAAGCCCTGATTCAAGCAATGTTCCTTTTGTCAGTTTCTTAGATAGAACTTCTGGATAAAATTTTGTTTGAAGACAGTGAGTGTATCATGATCTAGAAAAGTTGCTTTCAGTTTTATGGATAATTGAGAATTTTGGCCGGGTGTAGAGGAAAGCGTCGCATCTTTTTTCACTGAATCTGTGAGGTTGAGATACTTTGTGTACACCTGGATTTGGATTTTTACGTTTAAAATTGAGCAAAAATTCAGAACATTCTCATCTTATTGCAACTCTGCCATCAATATACAATGTAGTCTTTGGTATTTAACGTTACCATTCTGATCAAGTTTCTTCTCCAGGAAAAACAAAAATATGATTGCATCTCCCTTCGGTGTGTTATGGAACATTATTGCTTACATAACTTTGAGGTATTTTAGAGCGTTCTGTTTCTTTCTTCAATCAGATTACTTAAAGATGTGTTTGCTGTCTATAACAAATATCCTGTAATATCTGTGAAAAGGCCCCTGCAGGCACTTGAATACACAGTATCTTTTCTAGAATAAACAGTCATTTCTGTTAGTTTTGATTTTGTCACAGTGGACCTCAGGGCAACCAAACATGGGAGTGGAAGACAATTGAGAATGTCCCCCACCCCTACGCCCACTGCTTTTGTCTTAAATTGCTCTAAAGTGTTTGTTCTATGACTTTTGTCTCCCTCTGCCCTCTTTGCAGTCCTATCACACTCATCAGTATGTGGCCAGAGCACTATGAGTGAGTATTCACAGCTCCATATGCACAAGACTGATGTTCTGATCAGCTTTCTCAGCATGGGGTGATTACTAAGCTCTTGTTCTAAAATAATACTTCTGCCCCCTGGGTAACAATCCTAGTGGTTTGTTTGCATGTCAAATTCATCATTTAACTGAGCTAACATTCCTAAAGTAACATCTGTCAACATTTGTGTGTAAAACTGTTTATCTGCTTTCTCTCTTATAGCCCTTCACAGTCTCCTCAGCTGTTTCATGATGATACCCATTCAAGAATAGAACAGTATGCTACACGGTAAGAAACTCTGATAGGAGCCCTCCACTGCACTGCCACCCAGAATGTATCTCTTTCTGTATTAATCTTATATCATTAACGTGCCTTGATTTAAGGGAGGTAGTTTGGCAGAAGTCGTGATTCCATTATATTTGAAAGCTGGGCTTTCATCTCTCCATGTTGTAATTTGCACTTTACCAAACACCTGCTATACATTCTGTGGACTAAATCTCCATGGGATGTGATTACTGAGCTCATGAGAATCCAAACACCGTACAAGCAGGGTTTAGATAATGTAACCCAGTTTTCAGTGAATGAAAGTAGGGATTGAAAGTGTTCTCAGGAGAGGGTGCACATATGAATTAAAATATGTAATTAAATGTATGCTAAAGCTTTATTATAGGGGTTTATTTTAGAGTCCCCAAACAATATAGAGTATAGGCTGGTCTTGATGGTATGTACAAACTTTCAGGAAAGAAATATACACTAAGCATCGGCAGTGCTAGTTACTCCCTATGCCTTAAAAGGTTAGTTCAAGCACCATAAAATAGTAACATTTGAACTGAGTCTAGGCCAAGTAGAAATTTAGGTAGAAAGTCAGGCTTGGACCATTGGAAAGACATACTCAAAAGCATTGAGCTAGGAAAGAACATGGTTTATTTAAAGGATTGCAGGTAGAGAAAGGGGAAAGGATGAGAAGGAATGAAGGAACAGAAGCTGAAGTCCAATAATGGGGGGCCCACCTGCTAAGGAGTAGGATTCTGTCCTTTGGTAAAGGGGAGTCATGGAGAGTCTTTAAACACGAGAGGAACATAATCAGATTTGTGTGAGAATGAAGACTGACCTAAGGGTCTCGGAGGTCAATTCTGAGACTAGGTCTATCAGGAGACTGAGTAACATGGTATAAAATAAAGGTCTCCAGGCCTTAAGGCAGTGGTGATAGAAATATAGCTCAACATTAGATGTTTTAATTTCAAAGTCTTGCTGGGGGATTTGGGCCGTTCTGTATTTTGTGAGAATTAGGACAGTTTAAGGAACACTGAGGATGTACCAGTCGACTATGCCCTATATGGCCACATTCTCTAACCTCCTTATTTTCATTTTTCAGACTGGCCCAGATGGAAAGGACTAATGGGTCTTTCCTCACTGATAGCAGCTCTACCACAGGAAGTGTGTAAGTAAATCATGAAATTAGTGCTGCCTGGGAAAGCTAGTTCTTGTATTATGGCTGGCGGATATAATCTTCATTGATTACAGCCCTGAATTTTGATCCCAATCAAAATTGATAAGTGTGGTTATAAAAATGTCGACATAGATTTTATGCTTTCAAGCCATGATAGTATAAATTGGATATGTTTATTTAGTTAGTTTCGTATAAGTTGCTGAAAAAAATCCTACATTTGGCCACTCATCTGTCTCAGGAAAATCAGATTGTTTTATTTATAAATACAGGTATAGATATTCATTCCATTTGTCTGATATTTCTTGTTAATTTAACAAATGTAATTCTACAGAATATGTGCTATTCTGCAAAATTCTCTTCCTTCTGTGTGCTCACATTTTCTCCATAGTCTCTGCCATTTAATAATTATAACCCACACAGGCTTGGACATCTCTTCCCCACTCTTCATTGAAAAGTGTTAACTCCTCTGCCAATATCTGATTTTATTAGCAACTAGGAAAAGCCTCCTTAACTTAAGAATACTTTTCAAAAACCTTTCTAGACAGATATTTTCCCTCTGATTATCCCACTGTTGTGTGCCATCTTGCTTTTAGAACTTTTCCCACCCTCCACCACCTTGGAATTAACATTTTAAATTCTGAGTGATGTCTAAAAGATTTCAATAGTGTCAAGTCTACTTGACTCGCACAGATTCATTGTGGTCTGGATCTGGTGGGAAGCTGTAAGGTAACCAGGAAAGTTGTAGAACATGGTTCTTAGGTGTTTTATACTAAAAAGATCATGGAGAGAGCCAAGGTGAAATACCTTAGGGCACTCTTAACATGGAATGTCTTCTTGTCAGTATTTTTAAAAAATTGTTTTACTGTCATTAAGCTTATAAATAAAAGCTCTCAGGAGATTGTTCAATTTTAAATTTCAAAGATTAGCAAGTTAATACTATATAATAATGCAGTAGTGATTTACCTTATTATTAATGTACTGTGAGTTTGGAACAATTCCCAAAGCAAGATAATAGCATATTCATAATGCTTGTTTCATGTTTAACCTCCTAGTATGTATTTCTTATAAAGTAGTTAGTATCTTGAATATCCTAAATCCACATGACTTCCACCACGTTTGACAGATAGCTAAAGAATTAAACAAAATTTAAAAATAATCATTAAAACCAAAATAATTAAAACCAAACTTAAATTCTTTAAAATGTGTTTTTTGCATCTTGTGAACAGAGTAAAGGCAATGCTCAAATTTAGTTTCTCCTATTTTCAAATTAGAATAAGCACTATTTATTTTTAAATTTAGCACCAGTGCCTGAGAAAAGACAGTAATCAGATGACTAACAGCTGAATACATTTTAATATGCTATCAGCAGATAGCTTAACTCATTCTTCCATCCAGCAAATATTTATTGTAACCCTACCTTGCAGTAGCGTGCTGGAGGCAATTGTGAGAGCTGGTTGTTGAATTTTCAAGAAGTTTGTAAGCTTCTTGTTAAACAGAGCCGTTATTCAAGTTCATTTGTATACACCTGCAGTTCAATAGATTCGGTTAAAATAAAAACAAAAGTAATACTCAAAACTCATCACATCCTAATTATTTTACTTCACTTTACTATTATCTATGCTCTTGGGGTGTCAGGTGGTGTGCTGCAACTGTGTATCTTTTCGCAGCTCTACATTCTGTGAAGTCATTAGCTTAAATTGGCCGTGAGGAAGGTATTTAAACCATAGAATTAAAAATGCTACAAATCAGGGCCTTTTTATATATTTATCTTGTAGAGAACCTGCTGGTAAACGCTTAGCAGCACACCACTGCCATGTGTCCAATACTATATAGATAAAGGTCGATCTGTCTTCAGGAATCTTACAGACTAGAGGGGAGATGGATAAGTGTTCCCACAGGGGAGGAACATGGTGAGGGCATTTGAAGTAGACAAAATAATGGGCCCCCAAAGAAGTCGACATCCTAATCCCTGAAACCTATGAATGTGTCACTTTACATGGCAAAAGGGACTTTGCACAAGTGATTAAATTAAGGATCTTGAGATGGGGAGATTATCCTGGATTATCTAGGTGGGTCCAGTGTAGTTGCAGGGGTCTTTGAAAGATGGAGGAGAGTCAGTTAGGGAAGGGGAGGTAACCGTAGAAGCAGAGGTAAGATACAGAGATTTTACAGGTGCTACACTGCTGGCTTTGAAAATGGAGGAATGTGGTGGCCTCGAGGTGCTGGAAAAGGCAAGGAACCAAATTCTCCCTTCTATGGGAGATTAATAGTGTAAGAATGTATAAATCACTAAAGAGAAATTGTTTTCCAGTTACTGGTACATTAATATTTTCTTAATGAATATGTTAATAAATCTTACTTTGATAAAGCCAATCTGGAATTTCTTTGCTCCTTCACAGTTTGAACTACTGAGTATTCTGGGGTTCTTTTCCTGTGAACATGCAGGGGTTCCATCAAGTGAGAACGCTAACAAGGACTTAACCCTCGAAACTCTACTCTGGACCTAAAATCCAGTGGTTTGACATAGAATGGTCATTCTTTCTCCCTTAAATGTATAATATTTACCTTTAAAATATTTTCATTTTAATCAGTACTTTTTTTTTTTTTTTTGGCGGTACACGGGCCTCTCACAGCTGTGGCCTCTCCCATTGCGGAGCACAGGCTCCGGATGCGCAGGCTCAGCGGCCATGGCCCACGGGCCCAGCCGCTCTGCAGCACGTGGAATCCTCCCGGATCGGGGCACGAACCCGTGTCCCCTGCATCGGCAGACGGACTCTCAACCGCTGCGCCACCAGGGAAGCCCCAATCAGTACTATTGACTTGACAAGATGAATAAGTATTACAATAATAAATTTGTAATTCAACATCTGCTGGGCCCAATCTCCCAAATTTGGTTTTGGGTGATCTCAGCCATAGGCAATAAAAGAAAGCCCTATGCCTTTGAGATGTGAATTTTGAGACTTGAACTTGTAATTCTCTCTAAGTTACCCAAGGCCCTTTAGTCATTTGTATCTGCAGTTTGAGCCTTTCTCTGTCCTTCAAACTGGTCAATGAAACCAGCTCCCTGGCTCCTAACAATGTTCATCTTCTATGAAGCTGGTTAATTAGTCGTTGTACCTCCATGCATCATGGGTTGCTACCTCCCCAGCCTAGACCTGAATCAATCTCGTGGTTTATGTGGGCCCACATAAACCCAATTCCCAATATTCCCTTTTCTCCTGAAAGTCTGACTGTGGACAATTTAAAGGCATTAATTTTAAGGATCCTAATTTTCTTTCAAGGAGGAATTGAGCAACCATGTCTCAAAAAGAGACAGGACTCAGGATACTCCTGGGGAATCTGAGTAGCTGGAACTTAAGGACATCTCCTTAGGCCATTGCCATCAGGATGTCTCACTCCATCTGCCATCTGCCCTTGAGCAACACTGTTGTATGTGGAAGGATCAAATTGGGGGGCTGGCCTGATTGGCACTGGCATTGCTGTTTGCAACTCTGAAGCCTGGAACAGAAAAAATCTTTAAAGGAAGGAAATTGCGGACAAAGCGCTTTGCTGTACATTTACTTGACCTGGTTGGTCATATGAATGGCTAGGTTAGGACTCTAGACCTTGTCCATTGACTTTGGACATTGAATATTATGAGAGTTGGAAGCTAAACATTTTTCTTTCTTTACAAATGATTTCCTGTTTTGTTTTGATTTCTGGCTGATTTCTTGAGATGCTTTATCCTGAATAGATAACATTTTCACTGGAATATATATGATCATTTTTCTTTTGTTATTATTTCTTTTTTGCATACTCAGTCTTTTTAGTTTCTATACTCTTTTTCGCCTGAGAAATATTTGCAAATGTTCTCCTCTACTCTTACCTTTTTATTGCTTTATTATTTCATTTTATTATTTAGTTTATATGCACTGTATTTTTATGCTTTGTCCATTTGTCCTGTCCATTTATTAGATCTGTACTTTTTAATCCTCTCTTATGGCCTCTCTCTTCACTTAAATTGAGTGGAGTGCCTCCGAGCATCACTGACTTAGAGTCTTGTTATCCTTAGCAGCTAATTGGTATCCCTGTGGTGTTGATACATTAGCCTCACAGCCTTCTCTGCTCCTTCATAATACAGTTATGTTTAGGGTATAATAATAAATTACCCATTTACTGCCTCTCAGGAAAATACCCTCCCCCACCTCCAAACACACACGCACATACCTCCTTGCCAAGTTTCTGTTTGATTTTGCTACATGGGCCTCCTAGGAGCTTTGGGTTCTGCTTTCTTTCTTTCTTTTTTCATTTATTTTTTTGACCTCATTGCATAGCTTGTGGGATCTTAGTTCCCCGACCAGGGATCAAACCCATGCCCCTGCAGTGCAAGTGCGGAGTCTTAACCACTGTACCTCCAGGGAAGTCCCTGGAGTCTGCTTTCAAACACTGCTGCACTGTATTGGTGCAGAACCCATTCTCTCGTCTTATCCTCACCCTTCTAAATTTAGAAGCAAGCATGAGATTCTTCTGAGAGGCTCCCTTATTTATTTCACAGCCACATGGTGTTTTCGCAGGACAGGTAATCAAAGGACGATGCCATAGCTTATTTCAGTCCTTCCCATCTATGTTTCTTATTTCCAGTTTCTAACTGTGTTGAAAGAGTCCCACTCCTTTTTTTTCTTTTTTCTTTTTTTTTTTGTGGTACGTGGGCCTCTCACTGCTGTGGCCTCTCCGGTCACGGAGCACAGGCTCCGGACACGCAGGCTCAGCGGCCGTGGCTCACGGGCCCAGCCGCTCCACGGCATGTGGAATCTTCCCGGACCGGGGCACGAACCCGCATCCCCCGCATCGGCAGGCGGACTCTCAACCACTGCGCCACCAGGGAAGCCCCTTACTCCTTTTTCATTCATTTGATAGTAGAAAGGTGGTGAGATTAGGGAGGTTTACTGATAAAGGAAGCAAAGTAAATCAGCAAGTGGCTCATTTGAACCTGTGCTTTGGCTGTTTTGCAGGCCTAACAGTCATTATTTTCAGTTCCTTCTTTATATCGCTCTGATCTCAGTGCTCAGGAGATACCTTTTCTAAGAACTCACTACCTCAGATGCAATTTCACGTCCCTTCTTTATCAGAGTAAAGTGTGATAACACAGGGTTGGATTTTCAAATTAGACTCACAGAATCAAAGATCTCACCTAGTATCAAGCAGTACTCATAAGCAAAAGGTCCAGGACTGCCCGTGCCACTCACCAGGTTACTTCTGTCTGCGTTAGGATGTGCTCTGAACGCAGGGTAACAGATGAGGTCTTTAAGGGATATTTGCAGTCACATCACTTACACAGTAGGGAGCTGGTTCAGTCATGGAATAGCTCCATTTTATACTCTGATAGCTACATAACTTGCAAGATGTTTTTCTGAAGCCCTATCCTATAAATCCATAGATTCCAGGATTTGTTTACCAAAAGCCATCAAAACAGATCAGGTACAATCTGCCGAAGGTATTCTATAGCAGGACTCTCCTGCTAGTATTAGCCAGGAAGTCTGTCATTCGCACATTTACAAGGAGATCTGACTGGATCTCTGGTAAAAGAAGGGAAGGATTCCAGTCTTGCTGATAAGCATTTCCTTCACGTAAACATATCAACTTTGTCTACTTTGTTATACTTCTGTTTCTGTCAGTCATTAGATTTGACCACATTATTAATATGTCTAGTTCATTAGACAAGTAGTTAGAAAAGTGGGAGAACCCAAGTCAGTTAAATGGAGTTCCTTGTTTAATGCAGAATGATTGATCCTAGAAGTGACATGCTGATAATATCAAGGAAGATATCTGTAGCTATTTTATAAATATCTACAATTATAATTTATGCTAAGTTATTTAAATGAAAGAATATAGGGATTTGCTTCTCCCACGCTTTGGGTTACAAAGCATTATAAAATTGCTTTTAACCACATGCTAAAGACAGTGAAATCAACTAGTTGATTGGGACAGCTACAGCAAAAGACGACAAACTGGGTGGCTTATAAATGACTAACATTTTTTTCTCATAGTTCTGGAGACGGGGAAGTCCAAGATCAAGGAGCCAGCGGACTTAGTACCTGATGAGGACCCCCTTCCTGGTTCATAGCTGTCATTTTGTAGTTCCCTCACATGGCAGAAGCAGGGAGTTCTCTGGGGTCTCTTTCATAAGGATACTAATCCTAATCTTAGAGGCCCCACCCTCATGACCTAATCACCTCCCAAAGACCCTACCGCCACACACCTTTACACTGGGGATTAGGTTTCAACGTAATTTCGGGGAGGGGAAACAGTCTATAACAGTTTATTTTTAATTAGCAGTCTTTTAACCTACTCTTTTGGCATTCAGTTATTGATTTTCCCTGTAAAGTCTTTTACATTAACTATTTAAGTGTTGCACTTTATATCCTCTGCTGAGTAAAATATCTCTTCTAAGGTTTGTGAGATATACATGTTAGACCAAAGGCAAAGCATGGAATGTTGGTGTGTGTGTATAGTGTACATACACTATTAGGTAAAATATCTTCCCAGAGTTTTAAAATGAGGTCATTGGGACACTGAGCTTTAAGGCAGCCATGGGTCAGTAGCCATCCTGACCATCGTCGTTTCTCCTTCCTTTACCTCCAGAGACATCCATGTCCAGCTGTGAGCCTTTGTGTGTGTCTCCTTTGTCTCCATAGGGAGGACGAGCATGCCCTCATCCAGCAGTACTGCCAGACGCTCGGAGGGGAGTCCCCTGTGAGCCAGCCCCAGAGTCCCGCTCAGATCCTGAAGTCGGTAGAGAGGGAAGAACGCGGAGAACTGGAGCGGATCATTGCTGACCTTGAGGAAGAACAAAGGTGTGCTAGACCTGGGAGGAGAAGATGTGTCACCCTGGGAAAACTTCTGATGGGGAATTCTTTCATGTTCACTTCAACATGACCCTTACCCATTCTTTTTTCAGGACTATTGTCCAGGAAGTACAGTGGAGGCAAACTTTTAAGAGGACATTAACACACTGGGCAGCTGGCTGCAGATTACAGCTGCATTTCAGGGTTCAGGGATGGTGTCTGTTAGAGCACTTGTTTATTTAAAAGCACAGTTTTATTCATGCTTGCTTATATCATGGTTGTACGTGTTTTTACCTATGAGGAAGTAAGTAGCACGGGCACGAGCTCATAGACGATTTTGGTGAGAAGGTGAGGTACACAATACTAATGCCAATTTTCCCTTCTCTGCACTAGAAATCTGCAAGTGGAATACGAGCAGCTGAAAGAGCAACACTTGAGAAGGGGCCTCCCTGTTGGCTCCCCTCCAGACTCTGTTGTGTCTCCTCATCACACGTCGGAGGATTCAGAACTTATAGCAGAAGCAAAACTCCTCAGGCAGCATAAAGGTCGGCTGGAGGCTAGGATGCAAATTTTGGAAAATCACAACAAGCAGCTGGAGTCTCAGCTCCACCGACTTCGGCAGCTGCTAGAGCAGGTAGAGTGTGCGGAACTTGATGTCACCTGTCCCCACCCCATCTGCCCCAGTCCCATGTCCCACGGGACTCAGTCCCAGAGTTGGTAGAGAGGTTCACTTCCGGTTTCTCCTCTCCATAGTGGATTTAGACTGGCTTAGAAATCCCTCTTCAAACATAAGCACTAAAGGCTCACTGGCACCAAAAAATGCGTTTTCCCAGCTTAAGATGGAATTGCCCGTTCTTCTTTAACACTGAAATCTGTCTCAGCTCTGAATAGTTTAAGGCAAAAGATCCTATAACATATATCTGCATAAATTACATTTGGGAAAGAAACATCTGTGGGCATTAAGGGAAAGGAACTCTTCATGGTGAAACCTCCTTCCAATGAGCTATTTTCAAGAAATTAGGTAGCATGTTTATTAATTTGCAGTTTTTATTTCCTAACATAGCCGCTATTTCCCGCCATAACGTGTTTTATGGCGGTTGTTTGCAGACTTTCTTGACAATAAAAAATACAACTTGCATTATGATGAATGCATGCATGTATGATGAATACAGAATGCTAATTGCTGTTACTAAAAAATGCTGTCTCTTACTTGCTATTTTTTTTCCTTCCTTCTTTCCTTCTTCCCTTCCTTCCTTCCTTCCTCCCTCCCTCCCTCTTATTTTTCTTCTGTCTTTCTTTCTTAGTGCTGGTTTTATAACTCATCAACGGGTAATAGCCTGCAATTTTGAAAAATACTGTTCTTTGGGATATAAAAGAAGCATCAGATACAGCTTCTGCCGTTTTACCTTCAATCTTGTTAGAGACCATAACAAAATAGTATGATATATAAGGCAGTATCATCTATAAAGACACAACACACTATAGAGAATTAAGTACCTGATTACATCTAGCAGTTAAAGCATAGGCATCATGTCACAGAACTGGTGGTGAAGATGTCTTTGCAGCAGGTGTCTGTTGTATAGAATCCCAGCAAATGGACCTGGAACTTTTCTCTCTTGAAGAATCCCTGACACGAGAATTCATGTCATCTTTTGCCTCTTTCTCTGGCCTATGCAGTATGGGGCCCCTACACAGTGAATAGGAATGACTTTCTCCAGAAATGATTTATTGAGTCAAAGGCAGAAACAACTCTCTCTCCAGTGATTTTCTCAAGTTTTAGAAAACCATCTTTTCGCAGTTGCTATCAGTATCTTTTAACATGTCAGAATCATTCAAAACAGTGTAATTTTTGCATTACCTGCACAGTGGGCCACAGAATACCCCTTATACTTTCTGAATGTCTGTCACTGTTCCAGACTTTTTGTGAGACTGCTTGGGGGAAGGTTTACTTTGGAATTGTGCATCATTAGACCTTCCCCAAGGCCTGGCTGGTTTTCTCTAAGTACTTTGAGATGTTTGAAGCTTATCTTGGTGCCACTCCTGTACATTGGAAAAGCTACATTGTTAGTAATGTGAATTTGATGTTTCTGAATGGCGCCTGGGTAAGGGATGACTTTTCTCTGGAACTCTTTTAGAATATGAAGTGTGAGTATTAAGGACTTACTGCATAGGTAGAATTGTTGTAGAAGGAAGCTGTGCTTGAAAGCTTTGTTTGCTGTAGTCTGTTGATGCTCTTGAGAGCCGAAGGCTCTTCTGCTCACCTTCACCTCCCCCTACTAGCTTCCTCCTGTTAGACAGAGCTGCCTAATGGCTCATGAGCCTTCAGAATTGCACAGTAATGCTTTTCGAGAAATCGGATATCTAAATGGCTCTGCGTATTCCAGACTGTGGAGCTCTCATCCCTTCTTAATGACTTAGCATGAATGCCAGAAGTTGATGGAAAATTCAACTCTGATAGTAAAAACTAGCGAAACTACCAGACTTCAGCTTATATAGATGTAATGGAAAAATCAGCATCAAAAACCCTGTAACTGGGACTTCCCTGGTGGCTCAGTGGTTGAGAATCTGCCTGCCAATGCAGGGGACATGGGTTCGAGCCCTGGTCCGGGAAGATCCCACATGCCACGGAGCAACTAAGCCTGTGTGCCACAACTACTGAGCCTGTGCTCTAGAGCCCGCAAGCCACAACTACTGAGCCCGTGTGCCACAAGTACTGAAGCCCACGTGCCTAGAGCCCGAGCTCTGAAACAAGAGAAGCCACTGCAATGAGAAGCCCACGCACCGCAACGAAGAGTAGCCCCCGCTCACCACAACTAGAGAGAGCCCGCGCACAGCAATGAAGACCCAACGATGAAGACCCTATGCAGCCATAAATAAATGAATAAACAAATTTATTAAAAATATATTTTAAAAAACAAAACAAAAACATTGTAACTTCTGCATTCCCTTTACAGTGGATCACACTTTTCTAGTTTGACCATGTACTTGTCAATTTCAAACTTTCTGCCTTTGTGAAGTATTTATTAGGTGTCAGATTCTGTTCTAATCGCTTTAGAAATACTAATTGATCACCTCCTTCACAAAACCCTCTGACACAGGCACCCTTACCACTAGTTCATAAATAAAAAATCCAGTTTTTATAAATAAAAAGCAGACGATTATAAAATTTCCTCAGAGGGACTTCCCTGGTGGGGAAGACTCCATGCTTCCACTGCTTGGGGTGTGGGTTCTATCCCTAGTTGGGGAACAAAGATCCCACATACCACAGTGCAGTGCAGCCACAAAAAAAAAGAAAAAAGAAAAAAAAATTTCCTCAGAATTACTCAGCTCTGAGTGACTGAGTTTGTATCCAAGCAGCTAAATCCAAAATCGTGCTCTTCACCACTCTCCAATATTGCTGTTAAATGTTGATTGAATAAAAAATGAGCTAATTTTGAAATTAGATAAATTTACTGTGTGAGAAACAGTGTTAATTTTTTAAAAGATGAATGAAACATGTTTCCAAATTCACTTGGTTGACATAAAAATAATGGAACAATTGAGGAATGACACTGACAGTGATAGGTAAATCTTGCCATATAACCAAGTGAGTTCTTCAAGGTGCCCAATTCAAAAGGGAAGGACCACTTGGTCCTCAGGTGGATACTGGTGAGCCCACCAACTGATGCTGAAATGTATTTGAAAATGACTGAGGGTGAAGAATGTTATGTGATTTAATTATCTGTCATTGGGGAGGGGAAGTTAGAAACGGAAATGTTTTCTTTAATCGTTATTTGAATCTTTCCTCTGTTCTAACCTCTGAATGTGATTCCAGCCTGAATCTGATTCCCAAATCAATGGCATCTCCCCCTGGGCTTCACCTCAGCAATCCGCACTGAACTACTCGCTGGATCCGGACCCCGGCCCACAGTTCCATCAAGCAGGTCCGTGTCCCCAAGACTTGGCTACTCCCTCCCCTGGTCTACTCTGGGCTTTGCCATTTGTTTGCTTTTCATTTTAAATAACATTCTCACACATGGGTGCCTTAGGGCATAAAGGAATTTGTATCCTCTGTGGTCTCAGCTGAGTACAAAGCCATTTTAACTATACCAAAAAAGCAAACATTTTAGAATAGTGAACTATAATGCGCTTGTTTATATAAGGTGTAGTAGTGGACTGAATTCTGATGAAAGATGAAAAGGAGCCCTTTCCTTTTGGGATGAGCACAATTTATTTTTTTTCTTTGCCTTAGGAACAATTCTTTTTTTCAGTAAATTTCCCGTCTCTAAAATTTCATACTTGTACACATTCAGAATAAAATACTAAAGAATATTACACCAAACACAGTTTTCTTTGCCTAGGGCTGGAGACACAGCATTCTGCTTTCTCCATCCTAGCTCCTACAGACATTTCCACCCCTCCCACCCCCATCTGAGGCTGGAGTCCCACCCAGCCTGTCACTGCTGCTAGGAAGGGCCCTGTCAACCAGGCATTCTGGAATGACATTTTGTTACTGATGAAATTAAGTTCTAAAATTCTACTGAGGACCACATACTTTAAGCAAATTAATTTGTTTATCTTTTGCTGCATTAATCTGTAGAAAACCTAAAATATTAATATTATTTTAATTTTTAAATAAGAGGACTATTTTGCTATCGATTACAGACTAAAAAACATCAAAGTAAAAAGTATCTTATAAAATACCTCTAGTGGGAGTTCCCTGGCGGTCCAGTGGTTAGGACTCTGCACTTCCACTGCAGCGGGCATGGGTTCAATCTCTGGTCGGGGAACTAAGATTCCACATGCCCCGCAGCATGGCCAAAAAAAAAAACTACCTGTAGTTTTGTGGCAGTGTAAGCTAGCCTATGCTGACGTCTCCAAAAGGAAGGAAGGAAAAAGAAATTAATGGAATATCTTTCTCATATGAAAAAATACTTGTAATGCCCAATAGTGGAATTCTGACTAATAAATTGCAATAATATGACTATTATTTGTCACTCGTGAATTTTCCCCTGACATGTGGATTCTTCCTTTAGAAACATCTAATAAGTTTTAATTATGTAAAATTCTGTTACCACAAAAAAATACAAAAATGGTTTTGGAATTTTCCCCTAAAATTATCCTTTGTAAGGAGAACTATTTTCACCTTGATATTTAGAGGCCAGTACTAGTATTTTCTCCCTGAAGTTGTGTTTTGGTTGGAAGACCAGACATTAATTTCAGAGTGTCTCTTGTTCTTTCTATCTGCTGTCACAGCGGCAGAGGACCTGCTGGCCCCACCTCATGACACAAGCACAGACCTCACAGAGGTTATGGAGCAGATCAACAGTACATTTCCATCTTGCTGCTGTGAGTATGAAAGATCATAACGCGACTGCTACGCTTTTTCCTTCCATTTCTTTTTTCCTGAGTGGGGCCCTTTGTCTTCTTTGGTAAGATAACAAAAACCAATATTAGAAACAAGACTGTAAATTATTTGAAGACAAATCTAACATTCCGTGTGTCGGCAAAGCAAATGAAGCCCAGCCTAGGTACCATCACATCCCTGGGCGCAGGGCCAGTGAGAACTGCTCTTTGGGATTCTTTGGTCTTCCTTCTGAGTGATAACATGAGGCAAATAAAACAAGCCTCTCTTTAAGGAGAAACTATCCTCTTCAATGCAGGCTATAGTAAGAAATAATGTATTACTTCAAAAGAGAGCTTTTAGTGACATACCAAGCAAGGTCTGAAAATGGCTTTTTCTAATGTAATTCCCTCTCTTCTCTTCAGACCTTGTCTTCTGATGTCATCAAATTCAGGTGTAGAAAGGGATTATTTTCAAATTTTCCTTTTTTTTTTTGTTTTGGTTTGGGTTTTTTATTGGTTTTGGAGTTCTTTTCTCATGGAAGAAAATAGTCACTGTATAAAGGCCAAACTATTTAAGGCATCACAGATTATGACCCTGTGAATTTTCCATATGAAAACTAAGAGCCAGAAAATAACCAAATAAAAACAGTTCAAATCCCAGAGGAAATTATATAATGATTGCTATTTATTGATTTTTTTCCGAAACATTTTGTTTTCAGTACCTTGCCGCCTTGCAGTTTCTGCCGAGCTCTCACAGAAAACATTTCTGCTGTTTCAAACAGTTTACTATATATACATAGTATATAGTGCTACAATTATATTTTAAATAATCTTTTAAATAAATATGATTATTTATAAATACATTTATAATTTTCAGGGTGATTAAATCTAGTCAGCTATTAGACTAAGATTTTAGTATATACATATACTGTTATATATCATATATCCTGTATATGTAGTGTGTATATATATATATATATATATATATATATATATATAAAAAACAGCTTCTCATCGCACCCTTTTCCATCCTCTCAGAAAATATCATTTTTAAATGAGGGAAAAGACATTATCAGGAGTGTAGGTAAACATGATATATTGACTTCGTTTAAAAAGTATGCTTCAATTTATACCACTCTACAGTTTACAAAATGCCAGCCTTAGTGGGAAGTGGAAACAGCTATTTGAAATATAATCTCCTCTGAATTTTCAGAAGTAATTGCCTAAAGGACATATGGCAGTTTCCACAAGTCCATAAATATATTTATACTTGGGAGCATATAATTTCCCAGGTTATTATTTGTAATTTCATTTCTCAAAGTTTGCAGAATCCTATGTACCATATATCAGTCTTCGTGCTCCCCCCCCAAAAAGCATGTGCATGCATACACACACACACACACACACACACACACACACACACACACACACACAGGTTTTTGGCCCTGTAGAGTATCACAGAAGCTTCAGAGGGTCAGGTGAAGCCCATATGCTATCAGATTGTTACTTATTTACTAGGCTCTATAACAGCCATAGTAGATGAACAGATTAAATCTTTGTATTAATTATAATTCAAGGTTAAATTTAATAGAGATGTTGGTTCCACATTATATTTTACTTAATGGCTACATGAAACCTCATCATAGTCTTTATAAGCCAGAGTTTCAAAATTAAATTACTTTTTAGTTCAGCTTAAATCCAAATACATTAATAATTAGTTAAGAACAAATTCTGTAAGTCAAACCTGTTTAGAAGTTTTTATTCAACTATCATAATGGATATTTTCAAGTTAAAAGTCAATTGGCAGTGAGAGCTAGCATGAGAAATATATTTAAATATATTCTTTCTAGTGGATATAAAATGTATAATTTCCATATTAAAATTTTTATACAAGAATTCATGATATGTTTTAAAAGTTTAATTTTTTTTAAGCAGTTACTCTTAAATCTTTTTCACAGTATATTCTTATATGGAGATATTGTATAAGGCTGATCTATGTCATATTTTACAAGAGAATATAATTAAAAATAAATAGTAACATAACTATAGGGCAAAAATAAATCTTAAGAGAGGGGTGCATTCATTTCATTTTTTGGCTTCCCGTAAAGGCAAGTGTAAAATTCCCATTGGTTGGTATCTTATTAGCCATTAATTGCTATTATGGGTTCCTGAGAACAGTATATATCTTCAGTGGGATCCACATGACAGGTTAAACTCCCACTTTGCATTGGTGCCTTCTCACCTGTGCAATTCTCTATTGTGAGGGTGAGTTGCAGAAACCCAAGATTCCTTAACAGGATGTGGCTCTGTGTTCTTACAGTCAAAGTTTGCACATTCACAAATATTTGTAATATTTATAGTTTTCTGTGGATAAGTATTACTAGTCATATGTTATTTTGAAGAGCTCAAGTACATCCCATATAGGAAATGACGATAGTATTATTTTAGAAATCCTTTAAAATTTAGATATTATTTTTTGTTTCCGAGGTTCTTCTATTAATTTGGGTTTAGATTGCTCTTCTTGGTATTTATATATTGTACTTTGCTTTGATAATATAAAAATCTCCAAGATAGGGACAGCTTTCCAGAAAAATAAAGGTGTAACTGATTTATTGGTAAAATTGATACATATTTTTAAAGTTCTGCCTAAAGTTATTAAACTCTTTAAGAAAATGGATGCAGAATAGAAATAAGCACCTGCCATAGATTTGGTGCTCAGTACATTTCTGAATGGAATGAGTGAATGAATGAATGAATGAATGATTACATATTCCCACTGGGAAGGAAGGTTTAGTTGTTGAAGTTTCCCCCAGATAGTACTTAGAAGATTCTGTAGGATTCCTTAGCTTTGTTGCCCCTTTTAAGTTGCTCAAGCTAGCAAATATTTTAATAAGCCTTCGCATTCCTGAAACTTACTGACCACCTTTGGAGGATTTTTTGAAAGCAAATCAGATTGGCATCCTCCTAATGGCAAACCAATCCCTTGAGCCCCTGTAACTAACAAGAACTTTAAAATTGTTTGTCACCAGCATACAATGAATTGAGATCTGCATGTTAACCTTGACTTTTGATCCTTTGTGAATTAAAAATTAGCATGGTCACAAGTGAATTTCCACTCTTGCAAGTCTAGGAATTAAAATGAAATTGTATTCTTAAATCCTAATTGCATGAATTGCCTACTTAAACATGACTTTTTCTTTCTTACTGTGTCTGTATATTGTTGCACATAACACTTTAGAATTCCTCTATCTTGGATTAATATCCCACTTGGTCCTGATAGCATCCTTGAATTATGGCCTTTTAAAATTTTCTTTTAATTATTTACATTGAATTTCAGAGCAGAGAGGCAAGCATTTCCGTCTCTTCCTGGCAAGGAGTTAATGAAGGGAATTTAATTCTGTTGCCTATATCCAACATACTAAAATTTCCACTGACTGCTGTAACTAATTTTTTTAGTGTAAAATCTTTTGTTGGTTTTTTTCATTTGTATCATCCAAATATATATGATACTAGTAGTAAGCTGAATATTTTTTTTTACTAATAGACCAGTAAATGCTTTTTCACTTTTTTTATCTACAAGCATACTTTCACTGTGAATTGCCTATATTTATTTATTTATTTATAACATCTTTATTAGAGTATAATTGCTTTACCATGTTGTGTTAGTTTCTGCTGTATAACAAAGTGAATCAGCTATATGTATACATATATCCCCATATCCACTCCCTCTTGTGCCTCCCTCCCAACCTCCCTATGCCACCCCTTGAGGTGGTCACAAAGCACCAAGCTGATCTCCCTGTGCTATGCAGCTACTTCCCACTAGCTATGTTTTTTTTTATAGTGCTTAATGGTTTTTATTTTTTTAATTTTTATTTATTTTTAACATCTTTATTGGAGTATAATTGCTTTCCCATGTTGTGTTAGTTTCTGCTGTATAACAAAGTGAATAAGCTATATGTATACATATATCCCCATATCCCCTCCCTCTTGTGTCTCCCTCCCTCTCACCGTCCCTATCCCACCCCTCTAGCTGGTCACAAAGCACCAAGCTGATATCCCTGTGCTATGTGGCTGCTTCCCACTAGCTATCTGTTTTACATTTGGTAGTGTATATATGTCCATGCCACTCTCTCACTTCGTCCCAGCTTACCCTTCTCCCACCCTGTGTCCTCAAGTCCATTCTCTACGTCTGCATCTTTATTCCTGTCCTGCGCCTAGGTTCTTCATAACCATTTATTTATTTTTTTTAGATTCCACATATATGCGTTAATATACAATATTTGTTTTTCTCTTTATGACTTACTTCACTCTGTATGGCAGACTCTAGGTCCATCCACCTCACCACAAATAACTCAATTTCGTTTCTTTTTATGGCTGAGTAATATTCCATTATATATATGTGCCACGTCTTCTTTATCTATTCAACTGTCGATGGACACTTAGGCTGCTTCCATCTCCTGGCTATTGTAAATAGTGCTGCAATGAACATTGTGCTACATGACTCTTTTTGAATTATGGTTTTCACACAGTATATACCCAGTAGTGGGATTGCTGGGTCATGTGGCAGCTCTAGTTTTAGTTTTTTAAGGAAACTCCATACTGTTCTCCATAGTGGCTGTATCAATTTACATTCCCACCAACAGTGCAAGAGGGTTCCCTTTTCTCCACACCCTCTCCAGGATTTGTTGTTTGTAGATTTTCTGATGATGCCCATTCTGACTGGTGTGAGGTGATACCTCATTGTAGTTTTGATTTGCATTTCTCTAACAATTAGTGATGTTGAACAACTTTTCATGTGCCTCTTGGCCATCTATGTCTTCTTTGGAGAAATGTCTATTTAGGTCTTCTGCCCATTTTTGGATTGGGTTGTTTGTTTTTTTGATATTGAGCTGCATGAGCTGTTTGTATGTTTTGGAGATGAATGCTTTGTCAGTTTCTTCATTTGCAAATCTTTTCTCCCATTCTGAGGGTTGTCTTTTCGTTTTGTTTATGGTTTCCTTTGCTGTGCAAAAGCATTTAAACTTCATTAGGTCCCATTTGTTTATTTTTGGTTTTTTTCCCATTCCTCTGGGAGGTGGGTCAAAAAGGATCTTGCTGTGATTTATGTCATAGAGTGTTCTGCCTATGTTTTCCTCTAAGAGTTTTATAGTGTCTGGCCTTACATTTAGGTCTTTAATGCATTTTGAGTTTATTTTTGTGTATGGTGTTAAGAAATGTTCTAATTTCGTTCTTTTTTTTTTTTTTTTTTTTTGCGATACTTGGGCCTCTCACTGTTGTGGCCTCTCCTGTTGCGGAGCACAGGCTCCGGACGCGCAGGCTCAGCAGCCATGGCTCACGGGCCCAGCCGCTCCAAGGCATGTGGGATCTTCCCGGACTGGGGCACAAACCCGTTTCCCCTGCATCAGCAGGTGGACTCTCAACCACAGCACCACCAGGGAAGCCCCTAATTTCATTCTTTACATGTAGCTGTCCAGTTTCCCAGCACAACTTATTGAAGAGGTTGCCTTTTCGCCATTGTATATTCTTGCCTCCTTTGTCAAAGATAAGGTGACCATATGTGCATGGGTTTATCTCTGGGCTTTCTATCCTGTTCCATTGATCTATATTTCTGTTTTTGTGCCAGTACCATATTGTCTTGATTACTGTAGCTTTGTAGTATAGTCTGAAGTCTGGGATCCTGATTCCTCCAACTCCGTTTTTCTTTCTCAAGGTTGCTTTGGCTATTCAGGATCTTTTGCGTTTCCATACAAATTGTAAAATTTTTCATTCTAGTTCTGTAAAAAATGCCTTTGATAATTTGATAGGAATTGCATTGAATATGTAGATTGCTTTGGGTAGTATAGTCATTTTCACAATGTTGATTCTTCCAATCCAAGGACATGTTATATCTCTCCATCTGTTTGTGTCATCTTTAATTTCTTTCAACAGTGTCTTATAGTCTTCTGCATACAGGTCTTTTGTCTCCTTAGGAAGCTTTACTCCTAGGTATTTTATTCTTTTTGTTGCTATGGTAAGTGGGATTGCTTCCTCAATTTCTCTTTCAGTTTCATTTATTTCTGATCTGATCTTTATGGTTCTGCTAACCTTGGAGGTTCCTTTGTTTTTCTTTCTCTAATTGCTTTAGGTACAAGGTTAGGTTGTTTATTTGAGATGTTTCTTGTTTCTTGAGGTAGGATTGTATGGCAGTAAACGTCCCTCTTAGAACTGTTTTTGCTGCATCCCATAGGTTTTGGGTCATCGTGTTTTCACTGTCATTTGTTTCTAGGTATTTTTTGATTTTGTCTTTGATATCTTCAGTGATCTCTTGGTCATTTAGTAGCATATTGTTTAGCCTCCATGTGTTTGTATTTTTTACATTTTTTTTCCTGTAATTGATATCTAGTCTCATAGCATTGTGGTTGGAAAAGATACTTGATATGATTTCAGTTTTCTTAAACTTACCAAGGCTTGATTTGTGACCCAAGATATGATCTATCCTGGAGAATGTTCCATGAGCACTTGAGAAGAAAGTGTATTCTGTTATTTTTGGATGGAATGTTCTATAAGTATCAATTAAGTCTGTCTGGTCTAATGTGTCTTTTAAAGCTTGTGTTTCCTTATTTATTTTCTTTTTGGATGATCTGTGCATTGGTGAAAGTGGGGTGTAAAAGCCCCCTACTATGATTGTGTTACCGTTGATTTCCCCTTTTATAGCTGTTAGCATTTGTCTTATATATTGAGGTGCTCCTATGTTGGGTGCATAAATAATTACAATTGTTATATCTTCTTCTTGGATTGATCCCTTGATCATTATGTAGTGTCATTCTTTGTCTCTTCTAATAGTCTTTATTTTAAAGTCTATTTTTTCTGATAGGAGTATTGCTAATCCAGCTTTCTTTTGATTTCCATTTGCATGGAATATCTTTTTCCATCCCCTCACTTTGTGTCTGTATATGTCCCTAGGTCTGATGTGGGTTTCTTGTAGACAGCATATGTATGGGTCTTGTCTTTGTATCCCTTCAGCCAGTCTGTGTCTTTTGGTTGGAGCATTTAATCCATTTACTTTTAAGGTAATTAACCATATGTACATTCCTATTACCATTTTCTTAATTGTTTTGGGTTTGTTATTGTAGGTCTTTTCCTTCTCTTGTGTTTCCTGCCTAGAGAAGTTCCTTTAGCATTTGTTGTAAAGCTGGTTTGGTGGTGCTGAATTCTCTTACCTTTTGCTTGTCTGTAAAGATTTTAATTTCTCTGTCAAATCTAGATGAGATCCTTACTGGGTAGAGTAATTTTGGTTGTAGGTTTTTCCCTTTCATCACTTTAAATATGTCCTGCCAGTCCCTTCTGGCTTGCAGAGTTTCTGCTGAAAGATCAGCTGTTAACCTTATGGGGATTCCTTTGTATGTTATTTGTTGTTTTTCCCTTGCTTCTTTTAATATTTTTTCTTTGTATTTAATTTTTGATAGTTTGATTAATATGTGTCTTGGAGTGTTTCTACTTGGATTTATCCTGTAAATAATGTATGGGACTCTCTGTGCTTCCTGGACTTTATTAACTATTTCCTTTCCCATGTTATGGAAGTTTTCAACTATAATCTCTTCACATATTTTCTCAGACTCTTCTTTTTCTCTTCTTCTTCTGGGACCCCTATAATTCGAATGTTGATGAATTTAATGCTGTCCCAGAGGTCTCTGAGAGTGTCCTCAATTCTTTTCATTCTTTTTTCTTTATTCTGCTCTGTGGTAGTCATTTCCACTATTTTATATTCCAGGTCACTTGTCTGTTCTTCTGCCTCAGTTATTCTGCTATTGATTCCTTCTAGAATATTTTTAATTTCATTTATTGTGTTGTTCATCATTGTTTGTTTGCTCTTTAGTTCTTCTAGGTCCTTGTTAAACATTTCTTGTATTTTCTCCATTGTATTTCCGAGACTTTGAAACATCTTTACTATCATTACTCTGCATTCTTTTTCAGGTAGACTGCCTATTTCCTCTTCATTTGTTTGGTCTGGTGGGTTTTTACCTTGCTCTTTCATCTGCTGTATATTTCTCTGTCTTCTCATTTTGTTTAACTTACTGTGTTTGGGGTCTCCTTTTTGCAGGCTGCAGGTTCGTAGTTCCCGGGTTTTTTTGGTGTCTGCCCCCAGTGGGTGCAGTTGTTTCAGTGGCTTGTGTAGGCCTCCTGGTGGCAGGGACTGGTGCCTGTATTCTGGTAGGTGGGGCTGTATCTTGTCCTTCTGGTGGGCAGGGCCGTGTCTGGTGGAGTGTTTTGGAGTGTCTGCGAACTTAGTATGACTTTAGGCAGCCTCTCTGCTAATGGGTGGGGTTGTGTTCCTGTCTTGCTAGTCATTTGGCATGGGGTGTGCTGCACTGGAGCATACTGGCCGTTAGGTGGAGCTGGGTTGAGACGAAGATCTCTGGGAGATCTCTTAAGTGCGGCTGGGAGGTTTCTGGTAGTCCAGTGTCCTGGCCTCGGCCCTCCCATCTCGGAGGCTCAGGCCTGACACCCGGCCGGAGCACCATGACCCTGTCAGCCACACGGCTCAGAAGAAAAGGAAGAGAGAAAAGCAAAAACAAAAACAAAAAAACCAACAGACAGAACCCCAGGACAAATGGTAAAAGCAAACCTATACAGAGAAAATCACACAAAGAAGCATAGACATACACACTCACAAAAAGAGAAAAAGGAAAAAATATATATATATATATATATACACAAAAGGAAGAGAGCAACCAAACCAATAATCAAATCCACCAATGATAATAAGCAGTAAATACTAAACTAAGATAAACATCAAATCAGACACAGAAAACCAACCCCAAGTCTACAGTTGCTCCCAAAGTCCACCGCCTCAATTTTGGGAACATTTGTTGTCTCTTCAGGTATTCCACAGTTGCAGGGTACATCAAGTTGACTGTGAGGATTTAATCAGCTGCTCCTGAGACTGCATAGAGAAATTTTCCTTTCTTTTCTTGTTCCCACAGCTCCTAGGGTTCAGCTTTGCTTTTGGCCCCGCCTCTGTGTGTAGACTGCCCTCAGGAGTCTGTTACCTGCCCAGACAGGAGGGGGTTAAAGCAGCAGCTGATTAGGGCTCTCTTCCATACAGGCCGGGGCGGGGGCGGGGGGGGGGGTATGATAGTCATAACTGGAATGCAGGGCGAGCCTGCAGCAGCAGAGGCCAGTGTGACGTTGCAGCAGCCTGAGGCGCACCATGTGTTCTTCCGGGGAAGTTGTCCTTGGATCACAGGACCCTGGCAGTGGCGGGCTGCACCGGCTCCCGGGAGGGGAGGTGTGGATAGTGACCTGTGCTTGCACACAGGATTCTTGGTGGCAGCGGCAGCAGCATTAGCCGTTCATGCCCGTCTCTGGGGTCCGCGCTGATAGCCGTGGCTCGCACCCGTCTCTGGAGCTCACTTAGGCAGTGCTCTGTCTTCTGTGGGCACACTGGGAAGGAATCCCCTCTCCTCGCACACCCCGAAACGAAGGTCTCTTGCCTCTTCGGCAGCTCCAGACTTTTCCCCGGACTCCCTCCCGGCTGGCTGTGGCGCCCTAGCCCTCTTCAGGCTGTGCTCACACAGCCAACCCCAGTCCTCTCCGGGGGATCCGACCTCCAAAGCCCGAGCCTCAGCTCCCAGCCCCCGCACACCCCGGCGGGTGAGCAGACAAGCCTCTCGGGCTGGTGAGTGCTGGTTGGCACTGATCCTCTGTGCGGGAATCTCTCCGCTTTGCCCTCCGCACCCCTGTTGCTGTGCTCTCCTCCATGGCTCCGAAGCTTCCCCCGAGCCCACCCCGTTCTCTGCCAGTGAAGGGGCTTCCTCGTGTGTTGAAACTTTTCCTCCTTCACAGCTCCCTCCCAGCGGTGCAGGTCCTGTCCCTATTCTTTTGTCTTTGTTTTATCTCTTCTCTTTTGCCCTACCCAGGTGCCTGGAGATTAGGGCAAAAGAAAAAAGCCTTTTGGGAAGTCTGAGGTCTTCTGCCAGCATTCAGTAGGTGTTCTCTAGGAGCTGTTCCACATGTAGATGTATTTCTGATGTATTTGTGTGGAGGAAGGTGATCTCCACGTCTTACTCCTCTGCCATCTTGAAGGTCTCCTTCTGTCTATATTTATTGAGCTTGACTGATGTTCATCAAAATCTGAAGACCTACTACAATGCAATGTTTTCCTGATTTCTTTAAAAAATATACTTGTATGATTTTTTTCAGTATGATTTATAAGACTATAGGGTTAAAATGTTGATTTGGAGCAATTTGATTTCTGTTTGGATTTGGGTATCCGTTACTTAGAAGAGACGCGTAACTCTGCCTATGGCGTACTTCATGCTAATGCCACTAAGCTTCCCCTCAGGATGGTGTGGTTCCCATACAGGTGTAGTTCCCATATGTGTAAGGAGATCCACTCTTTCTCCTGATATAATTTATATACCTGGTAGGACTAGGCTTTTTTAACCTGATCATTCCCCCCAATACTGCTGGGGCTCACACTTTCCCTCCAGGCATCATAAGAAAGTTGCCCTTCTTCCTTTCTTTCTCAAAGAGCACCCAGTATGTGGTCACAGATGTCTTTTTTTTCCCTCAGCAAAGAAAAATGAGAGATGAAAGGAGTAACATGCTGTTTGATTAGGGACAATTCTTATTTGACCCAGAAAAGATGTTACCATCACCGGGGGTGGAGCTCCCTCTGTCCCCCAGGGTTGAGTACCAGTCCAGTAATTTTGAGATGGCACAGTAAAAGGGAGAGATGAAAAAGCAGAGGTGTTAAAGAAGAGACTCGCTAGTGCCTGCCCTCCCAGGTCCCACCGGATCAGCTACACTGTCCCATGGCCTCTGTAACCGAGAAGGAATTGAACTGCTCAGATGCAAAGGCAAATTAGACACCATATTCTAAGTTCTCTGATGCTCTTAACTGAGAGCATGGAAGGCACAATTACCCCAAGTTCCTAGAAGACTTCTGAGTGCTGAGGACTAGGCCAGACCTTTCCTGCAAACGCATCGCCACCATCTTCCTAGCCTTTGGGGTAAGGGTGGCGGAAACTAAAGACTTGCGTGCCTTCATTTCCCCAATGACCTCTTGGTCAGAACCTGTACTGTTCAGTAGAATGTACAGAATTTGCTCTGTTCTAATACATAAACTAAATATGTGGCGTGATTTCAGCAGGAAATTTTAAGATTTCTTTTGCAAAACTAATTACTCACTGAATGCTTTAGTGTGTACTTATTTGAGAGAGCTGGCATATCTTTTGCATATTTGGGTGGAATTTTTATATCTTACAGCACATGAGATATGAGAAGCTAACTAGGGAAACTAGCCCTGTTAAAGCATCTAGGCAAAAAAAAAAAATCCCCAAACCTGTTCTTCTTTTCTTATTAACATCCACTTAACAGCTGGGAATGGTGCAGTCCACACTTTTGCATGCCTGAAAGGGGGAACCACAGTACCAACTTCAGCTGATTACTTTTGTTTTCTCTTTCAGCAAATCTCCCCAGCAGGCCACAGGTAAGAGTTAATGGGTTGGTTGGTTTAGGTGTTAGAGATTATAACCTAGAGTAAGTGATTAGCTACCATCGATTTTAGTGCTACTTTATTCCCCATGTAAATAAGTAAACTTGCTTGACATGTTCGTTGATTGAATACAACAGTTTGTCAGTCCAGGGAGGGAGACCCCTCCCAAGCCAGTCCTTCCAAATGCCCAAAATGCCAAGTGCTTGACCTTTTGCATTCAAACAGCTTTTTAAAGGCCTCATGTGTACTATATAAAGTTACCCTGGATAGATTTGACTGACATTGTTCTCCCAGGTATCTACTTAAGGTAGCTATCACAGACTTAAAAGCAATGACTGGAGCGGTACACAAAGGTGGTTTTGTTACTTTGAGGGGAAAAGGTTTTGATTTTTCATTTAAAATTCTGCTGAGAACTGTTGGCAGCTATAGCCATGTGCCTGTCAGTATGTTCTTTACCAGGTGCTCTTAGAAACAAGGTGTCCCAAGACCACAGTAAATCTTTGGAGAACACTTTCTCTTATGAACTTGTTTATGAATCTTTTTGAAACAGTGAACCCTCTGATTGTGTTACCGCCTTAATGGCAAGAGGGGCTGAGAGCTTAAGGAGAAGCACAGGTGGTTCATCTTCAGTAACTGGAGGGACAACAAAGGCATATGAAGTAGATTACTGGATGCGATGTGAGAGCTCGTGAGAAGGAAGAACCTCATCCCAGAGAGTAAAAGCCTTCTGACTGCTTCTGTTGTCTTAGTGAGTCAGAAGCAGGGGCTTCAGCAGAGAGTGCGGATGGCGAGGAAGCATCGGAGGTGTGAGGAGAGACTGGAGGATGTGTAGTATGCTGCTTGGAGCTCAGGAGAGCACATGGATAGAGAAATAGACTGACTGCCAGGCAGCATTAATGGCCACCACTTTCTCGCTCATGAATTTAACCTGAGGCCTGTCTGCAGGGCTATGTGTGGCCCTTGAGCAACATTCAAGTTCATGAGCACAGTACCAGAGTAGGCCAAGTATTGCATTTAACCAAAGTTGAAGTTGTGGTTTGGCCAAGAGAGTACAGCAGTTCAAGGGAAGAGGCAAAGCATTGACGATAATGATTGAACAAGCACCTGAGTTTGGTAGGAAGAGAAGTGAGGATGCGTTAGGTATGGGAAACCAAATATCAATGGGTTGTAGCAGCAAAGGATGGGTGAAGTTGGGGTCCTAGTGGAAGTCAGCTGGAAAGGTACAGTGGGTTGTCAGAAAGTCGGATGATTGAAATTGAAATGTTGGAGGGGACACAGGTATTGGTGATGGTCCAGATTTGCAACTTTGAATGAGTGGCTGAGAAGGGTGAGGACGGATTCTCAGAGGAGAGGAGCTCAAGGAACTAAGAGGCCAGAATTTTGGAAGCATCATCTATGTGAGCACTGAAATCATGAACATTTAAAAATAGTGAGTGGACAGTGAGCCATTTTTTCTTCAAGAGGTAAGGGGACGTGAACCAAGGGACCAGAAGGTGACTGCATAGTGGGTGGTATAGTCTGATGACAAGAGAGTCAAAGCTGGGTATTTTTAGGGAGGAGAGGGAGAAAGTGCTGTGGAGAACACAGTATGGACCTATCCAGTATCTGAGGAGTGTGAGGGATGAAAAACAGTCCTGGGTTGAAGCTGTGTCTTCAGGGCAGAGCCAGATATCCATGAGAGCAAGTGAAAGATGCATTCAGAGAAGAATTTGAGGACATGGGTTTTAAGGACGATGGACCAAACTGTTTGACTTCTCTTCAAAAGGTTGATGCCACTACCCTGAGTGTGGCCTGGATTTCTCTCCTCCCTTGCCTATGTACGTTGGCCCTGAGCCTTTAACTGGAACCACTGCACAGCCTTGGACTGTAATTCCTGCCTTGAGTTCTTGTTTTCTGGACCCCAGCTGAGGACTGAGACCAGTTGGACTTGTCAAGAGTACCGCCTCTGCAGGAGACCTCCCACAGACCCTCAGGGAGTGACAGGGTGCTTACACCAGCCTAATTCACTGAACACTGGTACCTTCCTGCAAAAACAAAGACAAGTCTTCTCAATTTTAACTTGGTTTCCAGCCTGGGCAAAATAAAAGTCTTCCAGACTTCCCCTATATCAGCTGAGTGGATAAAAAAGCAGACTAAGTAACTTCAGGATGAGAGCAAAGGACCTCATCCCAGGAACAAAAGTCACATGGGAGTAAAGAGTCCCCATTGAACAAAGCAAACTAGGGCTTGTCTAGTTCTGAAAAAAAGCACTTTAATTGTTTTTTAAGAGTTGACATCTCTGCTACCTGTAATGTTTTCTGTAAGTGTTGTTCTGACAGTGCTGTTTTCCCTTCCCACAGGCAATGTGAAGTATTCATCTAGCCACCAACATTTCTAAACTTACAGTATTGCCCTTTTCAGCAAATGCCAATTTCAAGTTCCATTTAATCAGAAGCTCCATGGCTCTTTGAATCATGCTGTTGAGCGCTGACTGTGTGTTCTACTGAAGGAGTAAAACACTGACTATCCAAAGAGAAAAGGATATTTTGTTTTTATAATAATCATATATTATTGTTTTCTTCTTCCCTTTCTATGCAACTGTAAATTAATGAACAGAGTGGTATTTGGAAGTGGTAATACACTTGTCACTGATTTGTATACTGTATACAGTATTGGGAAAGTGGGTGGGAGCTTTCTAATATGATACCTTCTTTTTAATAACCATAAAAATTGCATAAGAATTAGAAGACAATTTTACATTTTTACATTCCTTCATATTAACCTTGTACAATAACTTCATTTGTTTCTTTGACTCTTTTACCATTATGTTTTGGTTATTTATAATTCATCAACCACATGACCAAATAGATTTTCTTTATTTGTTTCCATGATATGGCCAAATTAATAAGTTCATATATTTCAATCAAATATTATATGTTTATGGATTAGACTACAGCTCTGTGTATACTGTTTAACTTTATTTGACATCGTACACTTATTTCTTTAGTGATCACTTGGATAACCACAATAAAAATCCTGTGGGCCTAAATGGCATTTCTATTGGGATTTTTTTTTCCTGCATTTTATTTCCCTGCTCTGTATCAGTTGGTCTTGATTTCTTTATTTATTTCATGTTCCAATCTATATGACAGGATTATAATAATCTCAAAGATCATTTTACCAAAGGTTGCCCATTTAAGCATATTTTCATTTTGATGCAGAAACAAAACTTGGTCCCACTTTTCCTAGTTCCCAGGTCTTGATTTTCATCATTCAGTACACAGCAGACATTTACCTAATTGTGATACCAAAACACATGGCTGTCTTTGGTTCCCTTTGAAGAAAGTTTTACAGTTGTTTATGTCTACTCAAACCCTCTATGACTCTTGAAGCCCCTGGTTATTTTCCTTCTGAAAGCAGACACAAGTTTAATGAATGTCTCATTTTAACCTTTTGAGTGAATGAACAGCCATTTAATTACCCTTCATTTGATCAGTACATTTGGGAACAATGTTCATCAAAAGCCTACATCACTGCTTCTATAGAAGAATGAAATTAATGCTTAGGTGCTGGCACCCTGGCTTATACCTTTGAGTGCGTTCAGTTGGGTATTTGGTTCGGCTTCCGATTTAACATGTATTTGATTCAGTTTAAACATGTTATGTGATGTACCAAATGTAGAGAAACCAAAAAAAGTGAAAATAATGTGTTTTGATTCAAGCATATATGCTTTTAAAACATCAGGACGTTTTAACTTTGAGTTCTCTTTAACTGGGATCTGGCCAGAAGGAGGCTTAAAGTTAGAAATTCCTACTCTTTTAGAATAGGTTGGGTGGGTTGGGGGGCAAGGGTGTCTATTTGCAGCAGAGATATTTTGAGAAGAAGAAAATTGTTTTATATAAGAGGAAAGCCATGACCACCTTTCTACCTCAGATCCGTCTTCATCCATCGTGTTGGAAATAGCTTTATGCTACTGCAGTGTGGAAAATCTAAAGCTTTTATCAGACCACATCATACCCAGTAAAAGCACCTATTTAAAGAAAAAGAATTCCCTGAACTCTGAACTACAAGTTGTAGATTTGGTGTCTTCCTTGTCCTTACTTTGAAAAGTTACGTATTAATTTTTTTCTGCCTGTAATTGTGTGCAACATGTTCTCTATCTGCTATTAAGGAAAAGCTACATAAAACACTACATTGTAACCTTCTAAGGAATAATAAATATAAAGAAATATATTGCAGTAACAACAAGGGGAAATAAGTATGTAGTTCTTTTGAAATATGTGGTAAAGAACTAATCATAGACTATCATCTAATCTGGTTATATCTGTATTTTTCATCCTGAATAAAAGTAATTTTAACACAAGATGACTTTGATATTCTTCAGCGGTGTTCACTGGTAGACTCTGAACTTCGAATGTACATTTATGAAAATAAAATATAAAGAGAGCCTATATCCTGATAAATCTACATGTGTTCCTGAAGTTTCTCTCATACACACTAATACATTCTCTTTCTTACTCTCACTGTCTCTCTCTTTCTCTGTGTTCCTCTCTTGCCTCTTATATATATAATTCTCAATTTCCTTTACAGATAGAAGGCTTATTGATAGGGAATAAATAATGTTGGATGTTAAAAACATGTACATGAAGCCTATTGAGCTTTTGTTTTTCATTTTGGGGGGGGGGGGTTACCAAATTACTTTATTTGAAGGAATGGTACTAAGGAAAGAACTTGTAGATGTTTTGGTACAAGTTATAGAAAAGGTAAAGGTAACCCAAACACGCGTGCACTGCCTTGATGCAGGGAAGTCATCCCTGTGGCTACGGGAAGCCAGCCTAAGGCTTAGCTCTCAGTATCACTGTTTCCCAGGGTGTGCTTGTCAAAGAGTTACTCTGCCATGCCAGATTCGGGGGCCCCCATCCTGCGCAGGTTGGTTTATGTGGCCACCCAGTTCTTTAGTGGATTTCACCTGCTCATTCAGGTAATGAGTCTCAATGAAGTTACACAAATAGGGGTCCTTTTTGTCAGTGGCCAGTTTGTGCAGTTCCAGTAGTGACGGATTCACACTTTTTTCCAAGTGTAGCACACATTACATTGCATTCAGCCCATTCTCCCAGTCATCACGGTCTGGCTTCTTGATATCCCGAAGGAAGATTCGGCCACCCCGTTGGTTCCGCAGCTTCATCAGTTTCTCAGCATGTTCCCTCTCCTCACGAGATTGGTGAAGAAAGTATTTGGCAAAGTTCTTCAAAGCCACATCATCGCGGTCCAAATAGTGTGACACGGACAGGTGGACGCAGGAGGCGTAGAGCTCCAGGTCGATCTGGCGGCTGATGGCGGCCTCCGAGCCCTGGTGGTAGTGCTGGCGCACCTGGGAGGGGGACACGGTCGTCATGGCGGGCGGCCGAGGAGAGGCGGCGGGGACCTTGGGGCGGCCGGAGCGGCGGGTGAGCGCTGCTTCCGTCCCAGCACTGTTGAAGCAGGAAACCGCGGTGTCTCTCCGCAAGGACTGTCTGAGCTTTTGTTTTAATAGCTTAGGTGCTATTGGCATTTAGTTGGTTACCCTTCCAAATCCACTTTTAGCCTCATGCTCTTAAATAATGCACTTTTTGTATATGCACTGGATTTTACCACTCTGGTAGGAGATTTAGTGCATTTCGGAAGCTACCCAGGGGAAATAGCACTGAGAATCATGTTACTTGATTCTAAAAGTCAAAGCTATCTGGGAAACAGAAAAAAACCCAAACATATAATTTGTTAAAGAAAATCGATCGGGCTTCCGTGGTGGTGCAGTGGTTAAGAATCGCCTGCCAATGCAGGGGACTTGGGTTCGAGCCCTGGTCCGGAAGGATCCCACGAGCCACGGAGCAACTAAACCTGTGCGCTGCAACTATTAAACCTGTGCTCTAGAGCCCGTGAGCCACAACTACTGAGCTTGTGCGCCACGACTACTGAAGCCCGCGGGCCTAGAGCCCGTGCTGCACAGCAAAAGAAGCCACCGCAATGAGAAGCCCGTGCACCACAACGAAGAGTAACCCCCTCTGGCCTCAACTTGAGAAGGACCCCCGCGCAGCAACGAAGGCCCAATGCAGCCAAAGTAAATAAATAAAATTTTTTTTTAAATCCATCCATTTCAATAAACATACATTTAAAACATCCTGTCTACCTCAAAGTAATATCCACATTACGCATTCCTAAAGAACCAATTGTTGGTTTCCAGCAAACCTTGTTGAGTAGGTAGTTGAAAATGGAGCTGAGAACAAATGAAAAAGTTTTGTTTTTATACTAAGTGTAAGCCTTCAGCTTGTTACTTCTATCATTGAGAATGTGTGTGTGTATATATATATATATATATATATATATGTATATATATATATATTTAAAGAATGTAGTTTGCTTTTGGATATTCCCCCACCCCTCTGGACCGCCACCATTCAACTGTTTCAGTAGACCAACTTTTTCAGGGGCCTTTCTTAATTCACTCGTTGAGAATTTGTTGAAACCACTAATACCACACCACCTAACACTGTAAGTAGGCTCCCCACAGTTCATTGACATATGATACCAGCTTGTGTTTTTGTGAGGTTAAGTAACAAGAGTGAGACTTTGATGGAGGCCAGGAGCCAATCACAATCACGTTACATTCACTACCTGTGGTATTAGTTATTGCCGCTATAATGTGACACAGCAGCCATAAAACCTCGTAATCATTTATGTAGCTCATGGGATGTGAGGTTCAGCTGATCTGGGCAGGACTCTTCTGATCCCAGCTGGACTTGCTCACATGTCTGGAGTTGACCGGCTGTTGGGATGGCTAGACTCAGATGACTGTGGCACCTAGGCGGGGTTCTTTCATCCACTAGCAACCCAACTAACTGGGTGTGTTTTTGTGCAATGACAGACTTGTGGGACTGCAGATGGGCTTTGCTGAGAACTGGTGCATCATCACTTCTACTGAATTCTGTTGGTCAAAGCAAGTTATAAGGCTAGGAATGGGGAGTAGATTCCACCTCTTTTGTGAGACAGACTGCGGAGTCACAGGACAAAGGGTGTAGCTAAGGGGAGAAGTCATCAGGTTTCACCTTATAAACTTAGAGGGAGGCAAAGCAGAGGACGTGGGCCAGAATACTAACATGTCCATTTCCTTGGCCATGATGTCCACTGCCTCAATGGAATGGGAAGGAAGCAGCCTTTTTACGAGGCCTTCTTTTAAAACAAAGATCAAGAAGGTCAGCCCCTCCTTCCCAAGCTATCAATCCAATTTCAGAAGGAAACACAAGTAGGAAAACTTAGCATGTCTTTGCCCCAAATCCTAGGAGAAGCAGAAGACCTCCTGATAGAAAAGGACTGGTACTAAAATTAGAAAAAATAAAACAATTATTAAAATAAAACAATAAAAATTAGAAAAAATAAAAACAAAGAATAAAGAAAGAAAAAAGCATAGGTGAGAAATACAATAAAAGGGATATTATTATAAACTGCTCAGAAGTTTTGTTTAAGTTGTTAGCTGGAAGAATACACAATACACAGGAAGTTCTTCACATTGACCAAATGAGTAGATACATGTGATATCATACCCTGGCAAGCATTTGTCTAGAAACACGCAATTTATTTGCACTTTGTTTAAACTTACCAACTTGGCACTAATCGTGCATTTTGAAGGCATTCCAGTTGGTGACATAGTTTTCATAATTTGGGAATATTTGCAGTGTATGCTTGGGTTCAGCTATTCCTTTACAGATAGCTTACTTTTTTGGTACTGTTTTGAATTTTGTACGTGAGTAATTAGAAAAAGTTAATTGACAATTTGCCCACATCTTGCTCTGTTGTCAGTCCAGAAACCACAAATGTTGGATTTGTAATTAAATGAGAAGAGGTCCCAGGCTGCCATGGGATGTAATTACAATTCGTTCCTGATAATACTTTCTTAAGAAACATTTTTTTGAAAGTATTAAAATACTGATTTTTAACTTTTTACTTCGAATCAATTTTTTTCTTTTAATTTAGATAAAGTAAAATAAAATGACATTATAAAACTTTTGGAAAGAATTTAGCCATTCTAGCATAAATCTGACCCCAGTGAGCGTATCAAAATCTAGAATAGTCTTGTTCATTACACTCCACGAATCTCACGAGCCATGTTTACCCCTTAGCAAACTGAGGACAACTATTTATGCTGCTTGGGATGTCTGCGAGGGCAGTTTCAAAAGCTCAACCCTTCCCCAAATAATCCTCATGTATCCTGTTCTCTCCCCACTCCCACCCCGACCATGCAGGTTAATATTGGTAATGATGTCCAATATAAGAGGCTGCTTAGTACAAAAGAAAACGCATGCTGGATACTATATCCCCAAAATGTCATTAATGAAATAATAAAATTTTTAAAGTAAATAGGAATCTTGTGATTAACTGGAGGATGTTAACCACAGATCAAAATTCTGCCTCGACTTGAAATTTAGTGGCTATAACTGAATTGGAAACAAAATATCCAAGTGGCAGGCAAGGTATTGTTCAAGTTGCAGAAAACAGAGTTAGTTAGGGAACAAATCCCTACCTGCCTAATCTAATGGTTCAGCACAATGATAAGCAAGAGTGTATGATAATAGTAATGGGAGCTGGAAGGAAGATTAGCAGGTCCTTATAAGAACGTGTAGGGCTTTCCTGGTGGCGCAGTGGTTAAGAATCTGCCTGCCAATGCAGGAGACACAGGTTCGAGCCCTGGTTCAGGAAGATCCCACATGCTGCAGAGCAACTAAGCCTGTGCGCCACAAGTACTGAGCCCACGTGCCTCAAGTACTGAAGCCCGTCCGCCTAGAGCCCATGCTCTGCAACAAGAGAAGCCACAGCAATAAGCCCGTGTACCGCAATGAAGAGTAGCCGCCGCTCGCTGCAACTAGAGAAAAGCCCAAGCGCAGTAACGAAGACCCAATGCAGCCAAAAATAAACAAACAAATAAATAAATTTATTAAAAAAAGAACTTGTAGTGCGCTCTAGATCCACACAGGATGTGTATCCAAATATAGGGATACAGCTCAAGGAAAAAAATGTGAGAATTAACCACCACCTATAGAACCATATCCCAATAATTTCACTGTGATGTTTCAATGTGCTTGTTTGTGATGTCAGAATCCAAAGAAGACATCATGATGATCACTAAAAATGCAATGGATGTAGCAGGATTTCGCCACTAAAAGGATTCCCTGACTAAATAATTTTGAGAAACAGTGCATGTTCTAAGGCCCTTTGGAGATTCGCAATGCACATGAACATAATAAAAGCTTTGAGAAATCCTGAAGTAAAGAAACCTACCTGTGTATCACTCTGCATTTCTAAAGCATTTAGCAACAGAACTCTTTTGCCACTTACCTGTAAACATTCTGTAATGTACACTTGAGGTGCTGAATTAGTCATTGGTTTTAATCTTGCAAATATATATAGGTGGTGAGCCCATGAAGTCTAGAAAAGTGAAAAGTAAAACAATTATCAGTATTAATTCAGGATTTTAAAACAGGAAGTAATCTTATGTGACAACCAATATATTTCTGTCGTTAAAGAGATACGCTAAAGCATGGGTAAGAGTCAACACAGTTTGCCCTCTGTTCTCCATTCAGGAAACATTTCTATTTCCAGAGGAAAGTAATTTCTATTTCTAAAATCCGTGTCTTCCTAAACAAGCCACGCATAGCAGGCATTACTAAACCAGGCATGTATTACAAAACCACAGGATCTAGGAATGGCTGGGGTATCCAAAAATTGTTCCTGAGATCCCATTTTTTGTTTATTTCTTTGCTTAATTAATAATGGGAATTCCTGGTGTCTGCTAAAACTGACCCAAACATTATCCAATCATAATATGATTGCTGGGACTTCCCTGGTGGTCCAGTGGTTAAGACTCCGTGCTTCCATTGCAGGGGGCACGGGTTCAATCCCTGGTTGGGGAACTAAGATCCCACATGCCACGTGACCAAAAACAAAACGATATGATTGCCATGTTAAATGGAGCTATAAATACCATATATTTTCTCTCTTCCAAAAGCCCCTTTCTTTTGCAATCTGGCTCTTTTGCACGCAGGTAAAAATTCTGTCATATTTTCCTCCGGATCTATTCTTTTTTTTGTTTTTTTTTTTCCGCTACGCGGGCCTCTCACTGCTGTGGCCTTTCCCGTTGCAGAGCACAGGCTCCGGACGCGCAGGCTCTGCGGCCATGGCTCACGGGCCCAGCCGCTCCGCGGCACGTGGGATCCTCCCGGACCGGGACACGAACCCGTGTCCTCTGCATCGGCAGGTGGACTCCCAACCACTGCGCCACCAGGGAAGCCCTATTCATATTTTTTTAAGTAGCAAAACAATGTTCTAGATTGTCACAATCTGTTTGACTTATTCTCTAATCTATTTCTTCAGTGCTTTGAGACATGTACTGATTATTAAATTCATTTCCCGCATACTATTGATAACAAACAAAGGAGTTGTAGATAGCAATTTTTGGAAATGAGCACTGTGAATGTGAATGGGAGTTGTCTGATACGATCTGTTGAAGAAAGAACTGAACAGTATGATGTGCATATACATGGGTTTTTCAGGAAGTTTCTGGAACAATGAAGTTATAATAAACTAATGATGATGATGACAGAGGAATACCAAAGCTATGTTAGTGAGGACAATAGAATTCTCAATTCATGACACTGTAGACAAAGTTGAGTGAGTGTATATACTCTCTGTTCTCAGCTTCTTCAGCCTGAGCTGAAGGATAGACCATTAATATCTGGAAGCATGATCAAGCCACAACTTCACATCAATTTATTACAATCAAGTATCAGGTTTCTGGGGTGGTTTTTCAACTGCCATGAGTGTCAGGCTTTCCTGTTCTTTTTGTTGGATCATTAAATATGACAGCAGCCACACACAGTATGCAAAACTCTGGGGATCACAGATCTGAACACCGCAACGCAGACAAATCAGAGTTTGCATTCCACTTCTCAGGAGCCACAAGTACCCAAACTAAGCCGAGAGAATAAATACAATCACCCATTTGAAGAGCCTGCAGAATTAGCTATGGGGTTATTAGCAAAAGTCTTCAAATTCATAATTTCTTTGCATACTGGATCTCAGTAATATTTTAGATACCAGAGAGGTCTAGAGAGATGTAATTGCAGCACCCTTTTTCTAAAATAGCCCCTGTTCCTTTTAGAGGACCATATTACATGGCAGCTCTATTTTGAACCACCTGATATTTTCCTGTTTCAGTGTTAAGATATGTAGTATCAACAATCAAAACTAAGTCTTGATTTTCTAAACTAGTTTCTAGCCTATCTATTGAAGGGCCTCGATAGTTTACAAAGGTTAGACAGTCATAAGTGCCTCCTTCTTAAAGATGACGGAATAAGAGTAGTGGTATTCAAAGCATTACAGTGATGTACAGAAATATGTGAGAGAGAAAAATATAGGATTTCCTAGAAGGTAAGTCTACTTGCAGAGAGGTACTTTTTGTTTTCAGAACAAAGAATGTGCAACATGAGGGACTGTCAAGTTTAAATGAGACCCTAAAAAACAAGTTAACCCAAAGAAAACCATAATTCAAAAAGATACATGCACCCCAATGTGCATTGTAGCACTATTTACAATAGCCAAAACATGGAAGCAGCCTAAGTGTCCATCAACAGAGGAATGGATAAAGAAGTTGTGGTACATATATATAATAGAATATTACTCCACCATAAAAGGAACGAAATTGGGTCATCTGTAAAGACGTGGATGGACCTAGAGTCTGTCATACAGAGTGAAGTAAGTCAGAAAGAGAAAAACAAATATTGTATATTAACGCATATACGTGGAATCTAGAAAAATGGTACAGATGAACCTATTTGCAGGGCAGGAATAGAGATGCAGACGTAGAGAATAGACGTGTGGACACCGTGGGGGGAGGGGAGGTGGGGTGAATTGGGAGATTGAGATTGACATACATTACACTACCACGTGTAAAAGAGATAGCTAGTGGGAACCTGCTGTAGAGCACAATCGTACAGTGACATGGAGACTGCGAAAAAGTAGGAACTGCAGTGCTAGTCAGATCCAGGAATTCTCTTATATGTCTCTCAACTAATGGCCTGATAAAGTTTTGAAAAGCCAAATCTGATAAGTGAAAGAAATTTACCTCCTTGGGATAAGTCATGTTCTAGGTTTGTTATCTACATGAAACCTAGTTTGTTACTTTGACAAAATTGTAACTTCTTGAAGACCTCGTGCCCTCTCTGAGCTAAAACAGTAAGCAGATAGATGGAATCAATCTTAGAGCTCACCCCATCTTTTTTTTTTTTATGGATCTTTATTGGTATATAATTGCATCATAATACTCTGTTAGTTTCTGTTGTATGACAAAGTGAATCAGCCATATGCATACATATGGCCCCATATCCCCTCCCTCTTGTGCCTCCCTCCCAACCTCCCTATGCCACCCCTTGAGGTGGTCACAAAGCACCGAGCTGATCTCCCTGTGCTATGCAGCTACTTCCCACTAGCTATGGTTTTTTTTTATAGTGCTTAATGGTTTTTATTTTTTTAATTTTTATTTATTTTTAACATCTTTATTGGAGTATAATTGCTTTACCATGTTGTGTTAGTTTCTGCTGTATAACAAAGTGAATCAGCCATATGCATACATATGGCCCCATATCCCCTCCCTCTTGAACCTCCCTCCCACCCTCCCTATCCCACCCCTCTAGGTCTTTGCAAAGCACTGAGCTGATCTCCCTGTGCTATGCTGCTGTTTCCCACTAGCTATTCATTTTACATTTGGTAGTGTATATATGTCGATGCCACTCTCTCACTTCGCCCCAGCTTCCCCCTCCCTCTCCATGTCCTCAAGTCCATTCTCTATGTCTATGTCTTTATTCCTGCCCTGCCACTAGGTTCATCAGTACCATTTTCTTTTTTTAGATTCCATATATATGCGTTAGCATATCGTATTTGTTTTTCTCTTTCTGACTTACTTCACTCTGTATGGCAGACTCTAGGTCCATCCACCTCACTACAAATAACTCAATTTTGTTTCTTTTTATGGCTGAGTAATATTCCATTGTATATATGTGCCACATCTTCTTTATCCATTCCTCTGTCAATGGACACTTAGCTTGCTTCCATGTCCTGGCTATTGTAAATAGAGCTGCAATGAACATTATGGTACATGTCTCTTTTTGAATTATGGTTTTCTCAGGGTGTATGCCCCATCTTAAGAACACAACAAAAGGCCATCCACATACTAGATAAGAATAGAATCACAAGGAAGTTTAGATCCTTGAGGTTGTGGTTGAAAACTTATGAAGAATAGGAGGGTACTTCAATAACACTTTTGGCCATAGTAGTCCAAGTATATTTTTGATTTTTCCAGGAGAACGTAAACAAATATTGATTATTTTGACCTAAAGGACCACTGAAAGAAGCAGAACACGGATTTACTACTGTAGAATTTTAGCTTCAGGAGCCACCAAAAAGAAAATAATATTTGGCCTTGGCACTACAGGGAAGCAGGGAATAGCTATCCTCGTGTCCTGGACAAGTACGTACAGTTGTCACTGGGTAATCCTGCAGGACCCCGTGGATACCAAAATCCAGGGATGCTCAAGTGTCTTACACAAAATGGTATAGTGCTTGCAAATACTATATTCCTGTATACTTTAAATCATCTTTAGATTATGACAATACTGAACGCAATGTAAATGCTGTATAAATAGTTGCCAGTACGTGATAAATTCAAGTTTCAGATTTTGGCGCTTTATGGACTTTTTTTTTTTCCAAAATATTTTTGACCAGGGCTAGGCGGAACCTTGGCTAGGCGGAACCCGCGCTTGGCGGAGCCGAGCTAGGCGGAACTGGCCTAGGCGGGACCCGTATCGTTTCCGGTGGATCATTAACAGGAACGATGCGAGTGTCCTTCGGCGTGCTGCAAGGTAAGATGAGTCCTTTCTCTGTTTTGGCTGTTGTTTATAGTCCGTCTTTAACTCTCAGAGGCTGTTGTGAAAATTTGAATTGACGGTTAGGTGGGGCAGTGTTAACCTTGATGGGCCCAGCCCCGGTAAGCTTACTAGAATATGTTGCCCACGAGAAGTCTGGCGCCTCTGAGATTTGCAATGTGAGCTTGGTTTAGGTATACTGACACTGGTAAGTCACTGTCCAAATTAGCTATGCAATTATGATGAATAGAAGGCCCTCAGGGACTTCAAGAAAGGAACTATTAGCATATTTAGTTTGGCAATTCAATTTGCACAGTAAACCACTGCATATCTGTTACCAGGTGTGTGATCATTAAGGAGGAAAACATGTTACTCGGTTAAAGACCCGAGGGTGATGGTTATGGCTGGGACACAAGGCGTGCCAGGATTATTAGAGACACCCACCACTGAGTATTCTAATAGTTCTGTGCTGCGTTTTAATATATTCTAAAAGTTCACTCCAGAAGTGAGGTTGTATAACAGTGGTAGGATTTCAGGTGGATATTGCATTACCTGTATCAATAAAAATTTTGCAAGTTTTCCCTTTAATATTTAGAGAAGGGGCTTCCCTGGTGGCACAGTGGTTGAGAATCCGCCTGCCGATGCAGGGGAAACAGGTTCGTGCCCCGGTCCGGGAAGATCCCACATGCCGCGGAGTGGCTGGGCCTGTGAGCCATGGCCGCTGAGCCTGCACGTCCGGAGCCTGTGCTCCGCAATGGGAGAGACCACAACAGTGAGAGGCCCACGTACCGCAAAAAAAACCCAAAAAAACAAAAAAACAAACCCAACCTTTAAAAAAAAAAAAAAAAAATGTGGGTAATATTTAGAGAAATTTCTACTTGTAAGTTTAGAAGTAAAGCAGGAAATTGGGTGCTCAGTTCCCCCTTGGAGCACCTTTACTGACTTTTCACTTCATTTTGTTCCTGTAGTTTCTTGGCTAACACAAGATAATTTTTTTTCCAATGCATTTTTGTTTACAGTAACTACTCATGAGTTCATCAGAAGACGAGCTTTTCCCATATAGAATGACTGAGGCAGAAGTATCTAGCTGGGGTTTTTTTTGTTTTGTTTTCTGTAAAAGAATAAATGTATCCTGAGGCTTACTCTGTTTCTGTTTTAAGCCTTTTTCAAAATATTCAGCAAGGTATTTGAGGCCTGGTAGAAGGCTATTTCCCATTCTGGTTTTTTCTTTCATATTAAATTCCCTCTTTGTAGCTTAAGACTATTGATAAAAGGTGAGAAGAAAGCTGGGGTCACATCTGCCTCAGGATCTACTCCTAAATTCTGCTTAAATAGTAGAGAGCCTGTGCTTGAAATATCAAATGAACTTATCCGTGCTTTGCTACAAGACTATATCATAGTCCATTCTATTTCCATAGGAAAGTCTGTGGGGACAGCCACCAAAAGACTGTGCTCAATATTTCAAGCTCTTCTAAACCTCTCTAGATCCCTTTTTAATTAGAACTCTATTCAGTTACCCTTGTGATCTTCCCATTCTGCCTTATTCTCTTAATTTTCTGCACCTGAGTTTCCATAATGTATTAATTAATTGTTGTATATCTGGCAGCCCTGGATTATTGGTTTCTAAAGTTATCCTACATTTCTCTGCAAATTTGGTTCTGTCTTATATAGACTTTGGAAACTATTTGACAGTGGTTTTCAACTCATAGTGAGACCTTAGCTTAAAACCAACCACAAGAGGTTTTTCCTGTTCTGAGGGCAGTTTAAAGAGTTAATTGAGGTTTGGGGGTTTCTGTCCAGCTAGGCCGGAAGGGGAGAGTGCCAGAGAGCGAGCAGGAGTAGAGAGAAGTGAAGGTGTATAGTATGGTAGGAAAGAATCATAGGATAAAGACTAGTTCATTTTGTAATTTGAGGGAATCAAAAAGGGAGATAGTTTTATATTTTTCACATTTGCTTTGGTGGAGAATTTTTTTTTTTTGCGGTACACAGGCCTCGCACTGTTGTGGCCTCTCCCGTTGTGGAGCACAGGCTCCGGACGCGCAGGCTCAGTGGCCATGGCTCATGGGCCCAGCCACTCTGTGATATGTGGGATCCTCCCGGACCGGGGCACGAACCCGTGTCCCCTGCATCGGCAGGCGGACTCTTTAACCACTGCGCCACCAGGGAAACCCTGGTGGAGAATTTTTTTAAGGAAACAACTTTGGATCTGAATTTCTTTTAACCACTTCCTTATGCTAATCAAAATTTGCAAAAATTGGATATTTGAAATTTTGTTCCCTTTTTGGTTCGAAGGTGACTCTCAAATGAACGCTTTCGATTATATCAGAAAGTTTCTCTGGAATGATTACTGTAATTCTAAATTATCCTTGGTGAATTATGTCATTTAGAAAGCTAAGCTCATGATTTGCAGTTGTAGTGGTAAAAATATGAGAACTAGATAACTGACCCAGAGGGAATGCAGTTATATATATGGATGGAGATAAACCCATAGGAGTCTGGGAACGGTTAGTCAGAGAGGGTGGTTTGTGAACCTCATGGCTCTAGCCCCACAGCCTAATGGCCAGGCCATCTCTGATTAATCACAGAGGGTGGAAGAGCTTGGAGAAATCTTTCCCAAACTGGACTCCCATGGGCAAAACAAGTGAAGACTGAGGAAAGTCCTCCTAGATTTGGTAAGGAACCAGGACACTTTGTTCAAAGGATGAGTTCTGGTAAGAAACCACTGAAATTCTCAGTTTCTTAGGGCCAGTTTGATGAAGGGAGTTATTGGGATCTCTGTTTCTCCTTTTTTTTTTTTTACATCTTTATTGGAGTATAATTGCTTTACAATGGTGTGTTAGTTTCTGCTTTATAACAAAGTGAATCAGTTATACATATACATAATGTTCCCATATCTCTTCCCTCTTGTGTCTCCCTCCCTCCCACCCTCCCTATCCCACCCCTTTAGGTGGTCACAAAGCACCGAGCTGATTTCCCTGTGCTATGCGGCTGCTTCCCACTAGCTATCTATTTTATGTTTGGTAGTGTATATATGTCCTTGCCACTCTCTCACTTTGTCACAGCTTACCCTTCCCCCTCCCCATATCCTCAAGTCCATTCTCTAGTAGGTCTGTGTCTTTATTCTTGTCTTACCCCTAGGTTCTTCATGACATTTTTTTTTTCTTAAATGGATAAAGAAGATATGGCACATATATACAATGGAATATTACTCAGCCATAAAAAGAAACGAAATTGAGCTATTTGTAATGAGGTGGATGGACCTAGAGTCTGTCATACAGAGTGAAGTAAGTCAGAAAGAGAAAGACAAATACTGTATGTTCCTCCTTTTTTCTATGAACTTTCCTCTTATAGATGTACAACCAAAATTACAAGGACAGATAGAAACAAGTAGTTGTAATAAGGCAGTTTGCGCCAAGAATATATATATATTTTTCAAATATGAGCAGACAGTAAAGAATTCCTAAAATGGGTTCCTTTTTCCTAGAAGTTAATCTCAGCATTTTGGAAGCTGACCACCAGAGTGTTTTGACTGAGTAGTTTTGGGGGTGGGGCAGGGTTAAGAATGTGCATTTCTAACAAGTTTCCCTGGCAGGAGGTCAAGGGGACTCAGAGTAGCAGTGCCCTAGTCAAGGGTCTTGGACTACTACAGTAAGGAGATCTAGAATGGCTGTTGGTAGGAACTCCAAGACTGTCAAACACTGGCTCCCTGGAAAAAACAAACAAACAAACACTAAAATAATCTACTGATAAGACAAAGCTGAGTTTATTTTTACTATGGTGAAAGAGAGCACTGCTTAATAGAGTCTTGGATGGGGATATATATGAGCGTTTGGAGTCAAGTTTAAGGTAGATCTTTTAATACAGGTGTTTGATTAGGATTGGATAAGTATCAATATCATGATATAATAGTTTAGGATTTGTAGACCCAGCAAGAAAAGGATTTTTAGGCAAGGGTTTTAAAGAACTGTGAGGAGTAAACAGATGTTTGATGCTATTTATTGAAGAGTTGAACAGTTTGATATTCATTTAAATGGTGTTTGGGAAGTTCCTGGAATAAACAATGAAGTTATTTGCAACTTTTATCTTCCTGGGCAAGAGATTCTTAGAATAGCAAAACCATGTTGATAAAGAGAGTGAAATGTTAAAGTTATGTTAGTGAAGATGGCCTAACAGTAAAATAACATTAACAGAAACAGCTGTGCAGGCATAGATTATGTAGATATATTTTCATACTTCTCAGAATATTGCATATACACAAAATGTCAATACCCCAATTGCATATGCAATTGTCATATTATTGATAAAAATGGACTGCATACTTAGCAATATCAATATTAAAATCAACCAGTAAGCATACAGTTCATTGAGTTTAAGTAAACATCTTCATTCTATCTTTATCTTACACATCATACAAACATTTATTGAAAATTACGCTGTGATTTTTATATTTTGAGTCCAAGAAAGCCTCATGTTAAGGGAAAGGAACAGAATAGGTAATTTATTTTGCCAGGGGTGAGAGGTGGGGTGAGGGGTAGGAAGGGTAGTCTTATTTTACCAAATCAAACTAAAAACAAAATGCACAAATATGTTTGACTTACTTTTGGATATAAAAAATGTTAGTGAAGCAGGTGGGATATTTAAGAGAAGTCCCAGTAAACTTTAATTAAAGGAGAAAATGGTTGTCAAATTTATGGGAAAGAAAAGAGCTATTATTGATTAAGTGGACTCTTTAGACCAATATTAGATCTTCTTTCTAAGCAATGCAATCAATAAATTTAGGCTTGCTTTCAGATAGTTGTTCTCCAGGTGTTGTCCCCGGACCGTCAGCATCACTGTCCCTGGGAACTTGTTAGAACACAAATTCTTGGGCCCCACTTCAGACCTAATGACTCAAAGCTCTGGGATTGGGCCTGGAAATCTTGTTTCAACAAGCCCTAATAATGATTCTGATACAGGTTCCAGTTTGACAGCCCCTACTGTAGGAGAGAGTCAAATTGCACTGAAACACAGATCACCACGTTTCTTCTAAACGTTTGGGGCCCCAGATACTACCTTGGAACTTCTTTAGTAAAGTCAACTGAGGCTGTGAGAGTTATATTAACAAATTATAACAAATATAGTAATATTAACAAGTTATAGTTTATAGATGTTTTTAGAGCTCTCTGAGGGCCCATAGAGTTAGAAAACAATTGTTTTAATTTTATTAAAAAGTTAAAATCATGACTCTCATACAAAAATAAAATGAACACATTTCAAAAATTCTATGTAACTCACTAAATCAACAAGAGAACCAAAGATATTAAAACCATGCAGTTGAATATTTCAAACTGAAGCAAAAGCAACAAGGTTAAGACTAGGGATTTGTAGTTGAGAAATACGTGGGTACACAAATTTTTTTTTTTTTTTTTTTTTGGTGGTACGCGGGCCTCTCACTGTTGTGGCCTCTCCCGTTGCAGAGCACAGGCTCCGGACACGCAGGCTCAGCGGCCATGGCTCACGGGCCCAGCCGCTCTGCGGCATGTGGGATCTTCCGGGACTGGGGCAAAAACCCGTGTCCCCTGCATCGGCAGGCGGACTCTCAACCACTGCGCCACCAGGGAAGCCCAGTACACAAATTTTTTGAAGGAGAAAGTATAGATATGAAAGAGTAGATATCCAATACATTTAAAGAACTTATAGATCAAGAAAAGATGTGACAGTTGATTAGGAGATCATTAGAAACTTTAAGAGTACATTTTTAGTAGGGTACTGAAGGTATATGCAAATCACAGGGGGGTCATCCAATTATGACTAACTGAATAAGGGGATCATCGGAAATGATCTGTATTAACTCATTTAAGAAGTGTAACTGTAAAAGGGGACGAAAAATATAACATGAAGCATAGAGTAGCAACGGAGACATATAACTTTTCTTTAAGATGGGATCTCCGTTTCAGAGGGTGTTCTTGCCTCCAGTGAGGCAAGAATGTCATGAAGGGGCTTCCCTGGTGGCGCAGTGGTTGAGAGTCTGCCTGCTGCTGCAGGGGACATGGGTTTTTGCCCCGGTCTGGGAGGAACACACATGCCGCAGAGCGGCTGGGCCCGTGAGCCATGGCCGCTGAGCCTGCGCGTCAGGAGCCTGTGCCCCGCAACAGGAGAGGCCACAGCAGTGAAAGGCCCGCGTACTGCAAAAAAAAAAAAAAAAAAAAAAAGAATGTCATGAAGTAAGGTTTGGGAATGACAACTTTTTTTTAGTAGAACTCCAAGTTTTCCTTCATGTGTATTACAAGGTGATACCTTAGATAAGCCAGCTCCGGTGTTTCTAGTGCTGTCCGCATCTCCCTTACATCAGAGATATTCTGGGCCTTGAGCCACTTCTTTCTTTTGTTTGACAGGTGCAGAGGGCTGAGCTAATCATAGCCTCTAGTTCAAGTCACACTGTTGCCCTGCTTGGTGCCAGATCCCTCTCCTGTTTTTATCTCTCTGATTATTCCCTTTTATCACCGTTATCCACCCCCCTTTCTACTCCCCCTACCACTAAGGCAGAGACTGCAGACTCCAGTCCCAACTCTGCCCCTCCCCAGCCAAAGACATTTCCAAGGCCAGCTCTTCTCTGCGAGCCTGTTCCTTCAGCTCGAAGTGAGGATGAGGCTACCTGACTTACCTCTTTCTCAGGGTTTTAGGAACCTAATAAGATAATGATTCTAAAGACATTTTTAAGCTATAAAGCTCACATGTATGGTTTTATCTCAGAAATCATCTGTGCTATGAAAAGTTGTGGCTGTTTTGATAAGGCCACTTTTTGAAGTTGCCTCATGTAGGAGAAATCTGATTCCAAGCTGTTATGGACGGAACTGTGTTCTCTCAAAATTCATATGTTGAAGCCCTAACTTCCAATGTGACTATATTTGGAGATAGGGCCTATAAGAAGATAATAAAATTAAATGAGGTCATGAGGGTGGAGCTTCAATCCGCTAGGACTCCTGTCCTCATAAGAAGAGTAAGAGACACTAGAGAGCTCTCTTTCCCCACGCATGCACAGAGAAGAGGCCATGTAAGGATAGAGAGAGAAGCTGGGAAGAGAGGGCTCACCAGAAACCAACCCTGACAGAACCTTGATCTTGGACTTCTGGCCTCTAGAACTGTGAGAAATTAAATTTAAGATGTTTAAGCCGCTCAATCTGGGTATTTTGTTATGGCAGCCCTAGTAGACTAATACATTCCCTTTATCAGAAACTGTTTCCTTCCCCTTCTCCCTTTTGATTTTTCTCTCTCCCGTATGAAAGCTCAATTTAAAGAAGACATCTCAAAATCATTCAAACTAAAGTGTAAATGACAAAGAGACCTTGAAATGGTGGTCACAAAGCACGGAGCTGATCTCCCTGTGCTATGTGGCTGCTTCCCACTAGCTATCTGTTTTACATTTGGTAGTGTATATATGTCCATGCCACTCTCTCACTTCGTCCCAGCTTACCCTTCCCCCTCCCCGTTTCCTCAAGTCCATTCTCTACGTCTGCACCTTTATTCCTGTCCTGCCCCTAGGTTCTTCAGAACCATTTTTTTTTTCTTACATTCCATATATATGTGTTAGCATATGGTATTTGTTTTTCTCTTTATGACTTACTTCACTCTGTATGACAGACTCTAGGTCCATCCACCTCAATACAAATAACTCAATTTTGTTTCTTTTTATGGGTGAGTAATATTCCATTGTATATATGTGCCACATCTTCTTTATCCATTCATCTGTCGATGGACACTTAGGTTGCTTCCATGTCTTGGCTATTGTAAATAGAGCTGCAATGAACATTGTGGTACATGACTCTTTTTGAATTATGGTTTTCTCAGGGTATATGCCCAGTAGTGGGATTGCTGGGTCATATGGTAGTTCTATTTTTAGTTTTTTAAGGACTCTCCATACTGTTCTCTATAGTGGCTGTCTCAATTTACATTCCCACCAACAGTGCAAGAGGGTTCCCTTTTCTCCACACCCTCTCCAGCATTTATTGTTTGCAGATTTTTTTTTTTAAATAAATGTATTTATTTATTTATTTTTGGCTGTGTTGGGTCTTTGCTGCTGCACGTGGGCTTTAGTTGCGGCGAGCGGGGGCTACCCTTCGTTGCAATGTGTGGGCTTCTCATTGCAGTGGTTTCTCATTGCGGAGCACAGGCTTTAGGCGCGTGGGCTTCAGTAGTTGCGGCACGTGGGCTTAGTAGTTGTGGCTCACGGGCTTATTTGCTCCAGGGCATGTGGGATCTTCCCGGACCAGGGATCGAACCCATGTCCCCTGCATTGGCAGACAGATTCTCAACCACTGCACCACCAGGTTTGTAGATTTTTTGATGATGGCCATTCTGACTGGTGTGAGGTGATACCTCATTGTAGTTTTGATTTGCATTTCTCTAATGATTAGTGATGTTGAGCATCCTTCCATGTGTTTGTTGGTAATCTGTATATCTTCTTTGGAGAAATATCTATGTAGGTCTTCTGCCGATTTTTGGATTGGGTTGTTTGTTTTTTTGATACTGAGCTGCATGAGCTGCTTGTAAATTTTGGAGATTAATTCTTTGTCAGTTGTGTCATTTGCAAATATTTTCTCCCATTCTGAGGGTTGTCTTTTCGTCTTGTTTATGGTTTCCTCAAAAGCTTTTAAGTTTCATTAGGTCCTATTTGTTTATTTTTGTTTTTATTTCCATTTCTCTAGCAGGGGGTCGAAAAGGATCTTGCTGTGATATATGTCATAGAGTGTTCTGCCTATGTTTTTCTCTAAGAATTTTATAGTTTCTGGCCTTACATTTAGGTCTTTAATCCATTTTGAGTTTATTTTTGTGTATGGTGTTAGGAAGTGTTCTAATTTCATTCTTTTACATGTAGCTGTCCAGTTTTCCCAACACCACTTATTGAAGAGGCTGTCTTTTTTCCATTGTATATTATTGCCTCCTTTGTCAAAGATAAGGTGACCGTATGTGTGTGGGTTTATCTCTGGGATTTCTATCCTATTCCACTGATCTATATTTCTGTTTTTGTGCCAGTACCATATTTTCTTAATTACTATAGCTTTGTAGTATAGTCTGAAGTCAGGGAGCCTGATTCCTCCAGCTCCGTTTTTCTTTCTCAAGATTGCTTTGGCTATTTGGGGTCTTTTGTGTTTCCATACAAATTGTGAAATTTTTTGTTCTAGTTCTGTGAAAAATGCTATTGTTAGTTTGATAGGGATTGCATTGAATCTGTAGATTGCTTTGGGTAGTATAGTCATTTTCACAGGGTTGATTCTTCCAATCCAAGAACATGGTATATCTCTCCATCTGTTTGTATCTTTAATTTCTTTCATCAGTGTCTTATAGTTTTCTGCATACAGGTCTTTTGTCTCCTTAGGTAGGTTTATTCCTAGGTATTTTATTCTTTCTGTTGCAGTGGTAAATGGGAGCGTTTTCTTAGTTTCTCGTTCAGATTTTTCATCATTGTGTTTAAGAATGCACGAGATTTTTGTGCATTAAGTTTGTATCCTGCTACTTTACCAAGTTCATTGATTAGCTCTGGAAGTTTTTGGTAGCATTTTTAGGATTGTCTTTGTTTAGTATCATGTCATCTGCAAACAGTGACTCTTTACTTCTTCTTTTCTGATTTGGATTCCTTTTATTTCTTTTTCTTCTCTGACTGCTGTGGCTAAAACTTCCAAAACTATGTTGAATAATAGTGGTGAGAGTGGACAACCTTGTCTTGTTCCTGATCTTAGAGGAAATGTTTTCAGTTTTTCACCATTGAGAATGATGTTTGCGGTGGGTTTGTCATATATGGCCTTTATTATGTTGAGTTAAGTTCTCTCTGTGCCTACTTTCTGGAGGGCTTTTATCATAAATCGGTGTTGAATTTTGTCGAAAGCTTTTTCTGCATCTATTGAGGTGATCATATGGTTTTTCTCCTTCCATTTGTTAATATGGTTTATCACATTGATTGATTTGTGTATATTGAAGAATCCTTGTATTCCTGGGATAAACCCCACTTGATCATGGTGTATGATCTGTTTAATGTGCTGTTGGATTCTGTTTGCTAGTATTTTGTTGAGGATTTTTGCATCAGTGTTCATCAGTGATATTGGCCTGTATTTTTCTTTGTGACATCTTTATCTGGTTGTGGTATCGGGTTGATGGTGGCCTCGTAGAATGAGTTTGGGAGTGTTCCTCCCTCTGCTATATTTTGGGACAGTTTGAGAAGGATAGGTGTTAGCTCTTCTCTAAATGTTTGATAGAATTCGCCTGTGAAGCCATCTAGTCCTGGGCTTTTGTTTCTTGGAAGATTTTTAATCCCAGTCTCAATTTCAGTGCTTGTGATTGGTCTATTTATATTTTCTATTTCTTCCTGGTTCAGTCTCAGAAGGTTGTGCTTTTCTAAGAATTTGTCCATTTCTTCCAGGTTGTCCATGTTATTGACATAGAGTTGCTTGTACTAATCTCTCATGTTCCTTTGTATTTCTGCAGTGTCAGTTCTTACTTCTCCTTTTTCTTTTCTAATTCTGTTGATTTGAATCTTCTCCCTTTTTTTCTTGATGAGTCTGGCTAATGGTTTATCAGTTTTGCTTATCTTCTCAAAGAACCAGCTTTTAGTTTTATTGATCTTTGCTATTGTGTCCTTCATTTCTTTTTCATTTATTTCTGATCTAATCTTTATGATTTCTTTCCTTCTGCTAACTGGGGGTCTTTTGTTCCTCTTTCTCTAATTGCTTTAGGTGTAAGGTCAGGTTGTTTATTTGAGATGTTTCTTGTTTCTTGAGGTAGGATTGTATTGCTATACACTTCCGTCTTAGAACCACTTCTGTTGTGTCCCAAAAGTTTTTCGATCATCGTGTTTTCATTGTCATTTGTTTCTAGGTATTTTTTGATTTCCTCTTTGATTTCTTCAGTGATCTCTTGGTTATTTAGTAGTGTATTGTGTTGCCTCCATATGTTTGTATTTTTTACAGTTTTTTTCCTGAAATTGATATCTAGTCTCATAGCATTGTGGTTGGAAAAAATACTTGATACGATTTCAGTTTTCTTAAATTTACCAAGGCTTGATTTGTGACCCATGATATGATCTATCCTGGAGAATGTTCCATCAGCACTTGAGAAAAAAGTGTATTCTGTTGTTTTTGGATGGAATGTCCTATAAATATCAATTAAGTCCCTGTTGTTTAATGTATCATTTAAAGCTTGTGTTTCCTTATTTATTATCATTTTGGATGATCTGTCCATTGGTGAAAGTGGGGTGTTAAAGTCCCTTAGTATGATTGTGTTACTGTCAGTTTTCCCTTTTATGGCTGTTAGCATTTGCCTTATGTATTGAGGTGCTCCCATGTTGGGTGATAAATATTTACACAGTTGTTATATCTTCTTGGATTGATCCCTTGATCATTATGTAGTGTCCTTCTTGGTCTGTTATAGTAGTCTTTATTTTAAAGTCTATTTTGTGTGATATGAGAATTGCTACTCCAGCTTTCTTTTGATTTCTGTTTGCATGGAATATCTTTTTCCATCCCTTCACTTTGTGTCTGTATGTGTCCCTAGGTCTGAAGTGGGTCTCTTATAGACAGAATATGTACAGGTCTTGTTTTTGTATCCCTTCAGCCAGTCTGTGTCTTGTGGTTGGAGCATTTAATCCATATACATTTAAGTTAATTATCAATATATATGTTCCTATTACCATTTTCTTAATTGTTTTGGGTTTGTTATTGTAGGTCTTTTCCTTCTCTTGTGTTTCCTGCCTAGAGAAGTTCCTTTAGCATTTGTAAAGCTGGTTTGGTGGTTTTGAATTCTCTCACCTTTTGCTTCTCTGTAAATATTTTAATTTCTCCATCGAATCTGAATGAGATCCTTGCTGGGTAAAGTAATTTTGGTTGTAGGTTTTTCCCTTTCATCACTTTAAATATGTCCTGCCACTCCCTTCTGGCTTGCAGAGTTTCTGCTGAAAGATCAGCTGTTAACCTTATGGGGATTCCCTTGTATGTTATTTGTTGTTTTTCCCTTGCTGCTTTTAATATTTTTTTCTTTGAATTTAATTTTTGATAGTTTGATTAATATGTGCCTTGGCGTTTTACTCCTTAGATTTATCCTCTATGGGACTCTCTGCGCTTTCAGGACTTGATTGACTATTTCCTTTCCCATATCAGGGAAGCTTTCAACTGTAATTCCTTCAAATATTTTTTCAGATGCTTTCTTTTTCTCTTCTTCTTCTGGGACCTCTATAATTTGAATGTTGGTGCGTTTAATATTGTCCCAGAGGTCTCTGAGAGTGTCCTCAATTCTTTTCATTCTTTTTTCTTTATTCTGCTTTGTAGTAGTTATTTCCACTATTTTATCTTCCAGGTCACTTATCCATTCTTCTGCCTCAGTTATTCTCCTATTGATTCCTTCTAGAGAATTTTTAATTTCATTTATTGTGTTGTTCATCGTTTGTTTGCTCTTTAGTTCTTCTAGGCCCTTGTTAAACATTTCTTGTAGTTTCTCCATTTTGTTTCCAGTATTTTGGATCATCTTTACTATCATTACTTTGAATTCTTTTTCAGGTAGACTGTCTATTTCCTCTTCATTTATTTGGTCTGGTGGGTTTTTGTCTTCTCATTTTGCTTAACTTACTGTGTTTTGGGTCTCCTTTTTGCAGGCTGCAGGTTCATAGTTCCCATTATTTTTGGTGTCTGCCCCCAGTGGCTAAGTTTGGTTCAGTGGGTTGTGTAGGCTTCCTGGTGGAGGGGACTGGTGCCTGTGTTATGGTTGATGAGGCTGAATCTTGTCTTTCTGGTGGGCAGGACTGTGTCTGATGGTGTGTTTTGGTGTGTCTGTGACCTTATTATGATTTTAGGCAGCCTCTCTGCTAATGGGTGGGGTTATGTTCCTGTCTTGCTAGTTGTTTGGCATAAGGTGTACAGCACTGTAACTTGCTGTTCGTTGAGTGGAGCTGGGTCTTAGCGTTGAGATGGAGATCTCTGGGAGAGCTGTCGCTGTTTGGTACTACATGGAGCCGGGACATCTCTGGTGGACCAACGTCCTGAAATCGCCTCTCCCACCTCAGAGGCACAGGCTGGAGCACCAAGACCCTGTCAGTCACACAGCTCAGAAGAAAAGGGAAGAAAAGAAAGAAAGAAAGAAAAATAAAATAAAATACAATAAAATAAAGTTATTAAAATAAAATAAAATATTACTAAAATTGAAAAAATTAAAAAGCCATAAAAAAGAGAAAGAAAGAAGAAAGCAACCAAACCAACAAACAAATCCACCAATGATAACAAGTGCTAAAACCTATACTAAACAAAAAAACAAAAGAACGGACTGGTAGAACCCTGGGACAAATGGTAAATGCAAAGCTATACAGACAAAATCACAGAAAGAAGCATACACATACACACTCACAAAAAGAGAAAATGGAAAAATATATATATATCTGTATACATAAAAAAAAGGAACAGAGCAACCAAATCAATAAACAGATCTATCAATGATAATAAACTCTAAATACTAAACTAAGATAAACATAAAACCAGAAACAAATTAGATGCAGAAAGCAAACCCCAAGTCTACATTTGCTCCCAGAGTCCAGTGCCTCAAATTTGGGATGATTTGTTGTCTATTCAGGTATTCCAGAGAAGCAGCGTACATCAAGTTGATTGTGGAGATTTAATCTGCTGCTCCTGAGGCTGCAGGGAGAGATTTCCCTTTCTCTTCTTTGTTCACACAGCTCCTGGGGTTCAGCTTCTGATTTGACCCCGCCTCTGCATGTAGGTCACCTGAGGGCATCTGTTCTTAGCCCAGAGAGGATGGGGTAATAGCAGCTGATTAGGGAGCTCTGGCTCACTCAGGCCAGGGGGAAGGAGGGGTACGGAATGCAGGGTGGGCCTGCGGCGGCAGAGGCCAGTGTGATGTTGCACCAGCCTGAGGCACGCCGTGTGTTCTCCCACGGAAGTTGTCCCTGGATCATGGGACCCCGGCAGTGGCGGGCTGCACAGGCTCCTGGGAGGGGAGGTGTCGATAGTGACCTGTGCTCGCACACAGGCTTCTTGGGGGCGGCAGCAGCAGCCTTAGCGTCTCATGCCAGTCTCTGGGGTCCGCGCTGATAGCCGCGGCTCGCGCCCATCTCTGGAGGTCTTTTAGGTAGTGCTCTGAATCCCCTCTCCTTGTGCACCCTGAAACAATGGTCTCTTCCTCTTAAGCAGGTCCAGACCTTTTCCCAGACTCCCTCCTGGCTAGCTGTGGCGCACTAGCCCCCTTCAGGCTGTGTTCACGCAGCCAACTCCAGTTCTCTCCCTTGGATCTGACCTCCGAAGCCTGAGCCTCAGCTCCCAGCCTCCACCCACCCCAACGGGTGAGGAGACAAGCCTCTCGGGCTGGTGAGTGCTGGTGGGCACTGATCCTCTGTGCAGGAGTCTCTCTGCTTTGCCCTCTGCAGCCCAGTTGCTGCGCTCTCCTCCGTGGCTCCGAAGAGTCTGCAGCAAGAGAGATTACAGATGATAAGGTGCCATGATAGTACATGAAAATCACTTAGAACCATGCCTTCTATCTTGGAAGAACTTAATATTAGTATTATCAGTATTGCTCAAAATTGTCAGTATCTCAGTAATTGCTGGATTTTCAGACTTTAAATTTTTATGAATGTATACCCATGTACTTAGGTAGCTGCTTCTTTTCCTATTGGTTACTACCCAGATCCATGTAATACTGAAATAGACAGATGTGTGACTTTCTTCTATGCCTGAAACATGCCTGTCACAGCTGTTATAGATGCCCAGCTTTCTTTTTTCTGTGTTAATGCAGTGAAAGGGCTTATATATATTAATTTTTATGTTTCAACAGGTAGAGAAAAACCGTACCTGCGTAAAATATTAAAGTCATCTTGCCATTATTCAGGAATGTTCACTTTTCTATGTTGACCATCAAATGCTTTCCTGTCCCGGCTTGCTCACTAGCAGCAGTGGCTGGGTTAATTGCCTAGTCTAGTTGATGCCTTGCTTTTTAACACTTTTATGCTCACTTGTGAATGCATTGTATATGTAGAAGAACTGCTGCAAATTTCTTGGCTTTTTGAATAAAAAGCCAAGAAAATGAAATTTCTTGAGGGCATCCCTTCAGAACAGCCCAAAGCTGCCATCTGCTTCTGCCTGATTATAGCTGACCACTCTGAATGGATTATGGTGCCTAAGAACTACGTGTGTCTCTCTCAGTTTTCCTTCATAAATATTAAAGAAATTTATTTGGAAATTGGAATACCATATCTTGTATGAATCTTTTCCTTTTCCTTTTTCTTTTACGTTTTCCACATAAATAGCATTATTTTAAGAAAATTCTAAAGAGACTTATGAAATATTGCATTAGAGGTTCAAATCTTACCTAATGAAGTAAAATATATCTTGACATCCACTTTATTTATTATTATTATTTTTTTTAATTAATTAATTAATTTTACTTATTTATGTTTGGCTACGTTGGGTCTTTGTTACTGCGTGCGGACTTTCTCTAGTTGCAGTGAGCTAGGGTTACTCTTTGTTGCGGCATGTGGGTTTCTCATTGTGGTGGCTTCTCTTGTTGCAGAGCACGGGCTCTAGCCACACGGGCTTCAGTAGTTGTGGCTTGTGGTCTCTAGAGCGCAGGCTCAGTAGTTGTGGTGCACGGGCTTAGTTGCTCCACGGCATGTGGGATTTTGCTGGACCAGGGCTCGAACCCGTGTCCCCTGCATTGGCAAGTGGATTCTTAATCACTGTGCCACCAGGGAAGCCCTTGACATCCACTTTAAAGTTGAGCACAGAGTTGTATTATAGTTTTCCTTGAAAAACTCCATTAAAATAATAGTAAAGGGGTATTACAAACCCCTTTTACTAAAGGGGAGTTACTAACAAACCCACAAAAGTGAAAAGAATGAAAAGGAAGCTAACAGTAGATGAAAATTGTCAACCAATGTATGGTGTATTAGAGTTCTCCAGAGAAACAACCAATAGCGTATATATGTATATATTAAGAGATTATTTTAATGGATTGGTTTATGTAATTGTGGGGTCTGGCGGGTTTGAAATCTATAGAGAAGAGCAGCAGGCTGCAAATCAGGCAGGAGTTGATGTTGCCGTTTTGAGGCAGAGTTTCTCCTTTGGGAAATATGTTTTTGTTCTCAAGCCCTACTACTGCTTGGATGAAGTTCACCCATGTTATGGAGTGTAATCTCATTTATTTAAAGTCAGCTGATTTGTAGATGTTAACCACATCTACAAAGTACTTTCTCAGCATCACTGAGACTAGTGTTTGATTAAATAACTGAGTATGGTAGCCTAGCCAAGTTGACCCATAAAACTGACCATTGCATATGTTGACTGACGAAGCAGGGAGGGGAAAATTGTAAAGGAAATGACTATAGCCCAGAGGGCCTGATCATTCTCCCTCTACTTTAGAAAGAAAGGAACAAATATACACAGACACACACACACCTGCTCCTATGCCTAAGCACAAAACACTTAGAAGCCAGGAAACTACTGCCCCATGTCACAATCTGTGGTAGATGGACCCTAAGTGATCCTCAGTGATCCCCACTTTCTAGTATTTACATTTTTGTGTAATCTTCTCCCCCTGAGTGTGGCAGGACCTGTGACTTGTTTCTAACTACTTGACTTTAACAGAGGTTGCAGGATGTCACTCTTGTGGTTATGTTACATTATATAAGCCTCTTTTCCAAGAAGACTCACTCTAGATGTTCTCGTTTTGGGACTGGTGAAGTGAGAAACCATGTTGAGGAAGCCCATGAAGTAAAGAATTAGAAGTGATCTCTTGCAGCTGAAGGTGACCTCTAAATGAGTTCTTCCAACAGCCTGAGTGTGCTTGAAAACAAATTCTTTCCCAGTTGAACCACCAGATGAGAACTGTCTTTATTCACAGCTGGCATGATCTTCTATAAGGAAAATATGAAATCTACAAAAAAGCTACTAGAAATAGTGAGTTTAGCAAGGTTGTATAATCTAAGACCAGTTTACAGAAATCAATTGTATTTCTATCACTAAATAACAAAAAATTGGAAATAAAAATTTAAAAATTACCATTCAACATTGCATAACAAATATAAAATGCTTAGGGATCAAATTGACTGAGGTTGTGTAAGATCTGTGCATGGGAAACTACAAGACATCACTGAGAGAAATTAAAGAAAATCTAAACAAATTGGGAGATATACCATGTTTGTGAATCAAAAGATGCAAATATTTTAGGTGGCCATCCTCCTTAAATTAATCTATAGGCTCAGTGCAATCTCAATCACAATATCAGCACAATTTTTCTGTAGAAATTGACAAGCTGATTCTATTGTAAAATTCACTATGAAAAAGAAAGAGAGCTTCTTCTTGACTCCAAATCTTATTAAAATGTATAATAATCAAGACAGTGTGATATTACATAATGATAGACCAATAGATCAATGAAACTGTATAGAATCTAGAAATAGACTCCTACGTATGTGGTCAATTTAAAATTCACTGGTGAAAGGATAGGCTTTGCAACACCTGGTGTGGGAAAAATTGGATATACATATGCAAAACAAATGAACCCTGAACTGTATTAAAAAATTAGCACGTAATGAGTTATAGTTCTGAATCTAAAACCATAAACTAGAAAACTTCTAGAAGAAAGCATGCAAGAAAGGAATATTTGCAACATTGAGTTAGGGAAATTTCTTTTAGACATGACACCACTAACACAATCCATAAAAGAAAATATTAGGAATTTAAAGCTTATCAAATTTAGGACCTACTGCTCATATAAACACACTGTGGAGGATAAAAAGAGTAGCCACAAAGTGGAACACAATATTTTTAAGTCACCTATCTGGTAAAGGACTTGTACATAGATATATAAAGAACCCTAAGAACATAAAAACTCCCAATAAAAATGGGCAGATTTGAAACAGCACTTCATCAAAAAAAGTGTGGCATGGATAAAAGTCCATGAGAAGACACTAGATATCATTAATTATTAGGGCAATGCAAATCAAAACCACAATAACATTATGAACCTATTCAAATGACTAAAATTAAGAAGACTAACCATACCAAGTATCTTTAGGGCTATGGAGCAACTGAAACTCTTACATGCTGTTGAGGACAATGTAGAATGATATACCCACTTTGGAAAAGAGCTTGGCCGTTTCCTAGAATATTAAACATAGACTTACCATATCGCCTAGCATTCAACTCCTAGGTGTTTATCCAAGCGAAATGAAAGCATGTAATGACAAAAATTGTACAAGAGTTTTAGCAGCTTTCTTTGTAACAGCCCCATATTAGTTTCCTAGGGCTGCCACAACACATTACAACAAACTTCGTGGCTTAAAACAACGGAAATGCATTATCTTGCAGTCCTGGAGGCCAGAAGTCTGAAATCAAGGTGTCAGCAGTGCTGCACTTCCCCTAAAGGCTCTAGAGGAGAATCCTTTCTTGCCTCTTCCAGCTTCTGGTGGCTCCTGACATTCCTTGACTGGTAGCTGCATAACTCCGTTCTCTACTTCTGTCTTTATATGACCTTCTTCCCTGTATTTCTGTATATCTCAAATATCTTTTCTCTTACGACACCAGTCATTGGATTTACGATCCACTCTAAATTCAGGAAGATGACATTCCAAAATCCTTAGCTTGATTACATCTGCAAAGACCCTATTTCCAAATAAGGTCACATTCATATGTACTGGGGCTTAGGACCTGAGCATACCTTTGGGGGAGACACAATTCACTACAGCCCCAAACTAAAAAAAACAAAGACAAATTTTCTATCAAAAGGGAATGGATAAACAAATCATAGGATATCCTTCCAGTGGAATACCACTTAGTTATAAAAAGGAATGAACTATTCATGCACACCGTGACATGGATGCATTTCAAAATAGTTATGCTGAATGAAAGAAGCCAGACAGAAGAGAAGGCATACTGTATAATTCAATTTATTTAAAATTTAGAAATTGGGAACTAAGCTATAGTGACAGAAATCTGATTATTTCTTGCCTAGGGAGAGGGATGAAGTCAAGTGGGAAGAGGTGAGACAGGAGGTTACAAAGGGACACCAGGAAACTTTTTTGGAGAGAAAGGATATGTTCATTATCTTGATGGTAGTGATAGTTTCACTGTATGTGTGTGTGTGTGTGTGTGTGTGTGTGTGTGTGTGTGTGTGTAAATATAAATAGAGACATGTATGTCAAAACTTATCCAATTGGATGGATTGTTAATATTTGCTCTGCTTCCGAATGCTTCCTTTGGTTAAGTTCCGCTTTCCCCACTCCATGTGATTGTGAAAAGCCTAACGAATGACATGACGGAGCACCCAGCTCCTCTGCCAGCTGAGGCTAAATAGAGACCTTCCTAGTGTTTCCGATGCTGAAACAAAGAGGCCACAGGTGTGGACCACGACTGCCTGGTGCAGAGGTTTGGAGGGTCGTCTTTGCCACATGGAGAGAGAGTCTTGGTTTAAACAAAGTCCACAGAAGAAAGCAGGGAAAGGGAAAATAAACGGAGACATTGTTTGAATCCTCAGATCCAGCCATTTCTGAAGCCAGTAATAATCTTGGACTTCCCAAATAAAGAAGCCAGACAATTCCCTTTTTAGGTTTAAGATAGTCTGAGTTTCTATCACCACAACTGAAGAGATTGACTGGCAAAATGCTGAATCCAAATTTGTGTCACTCCAGAACTGAAGCTCAAAGTACGGTGCTAACACCACCTCGCTGGATGTCTTAGTGTGCAAGAATCAGTCCAGTGGAAATGTTGCTTTGGAAGGTAATACACAATTAAATGAAGGTATACAAGGGATAACAATAGTGTTTTCTATAGTATAGGAAGATATAGACATCAAATAATTCAAAAATATAATTCAGAAGTCTGCCTGAAGAATGAAGATTAGCTTTCAGGAGCTAATCCCCCCACTCCACCGCGCCTCCCCAGGGGAGAAGTTCATCTTTTTCTTCCATTTCTTCTTTTGTTACTTGTACTTTGAGAGCTCTCTTTGATCTATTTAATTTTTGTTCCTTTCTCCTGATCATTTCACTCAATTTAGGGGGTTGACTTACTGCCATTGTGTCTGTGGAGAGACCGTTAAATTGGACCCTCTTTGTTTAATTTGCTCCACCTCTTTAGTTTGTCTCTGAGGGACAAGGGGTGTGGTGACTCAGCAAAGAAACAGCACAGGGTCTGGAGTTCCAGGTGTAGCTCTGGGATGCAGACGGTGGTGGCAAAGTTATTCACCCTAAATTGAGACTTCAAGGAAATGTAACTTTTATTCTCCCTGTGTTACTGATCATTTTGAGATAGCAGGAGAGATAAGCTGTGTGTATGTGTGAGGGGAGAGAATTGATTAGTCCAGCCCAGTAATTTTAGGATGATAAACAGAGCACATTTTTCTGATTAGATAATTAATTCAAGCCCATTGTAGAAAATCCAAACAATATAAAAGTAAAGAAGGAAGGGAAAATCTTGAAATTCTGCCAACCCTAAACATGTTGGTGACCATCCTTTTGCTGATTCAGTAATTTAAGCAGTCCCTTTGGGTCGAGTGCTTGGTCTTTCAGATCTCCTCGCTTCCCTCCTCTTTCCCAGGATGGCATCTGGGTAAGAGGCTCCCTGTAACTTCCCACCAGCAGAGTGAAAGTCTCTTTATTTCTGGCTCCTCTGGTCTCTATAGCACTATTTTTTTGCCCACAGTCTCTGCTGCCATTTGTAGTTTGAAGTTGGAGGCTGATGTAATTCACGGCTCCATCTTCCATGGTTTGGTCGGGGCCCTTGCTTTAACTGGTTTCACCTCAGCTCCTGCTGGGACTGTGGACCCCTCTGAGCCTCTGGCATATCCTCTGTTTGTCTCCCTTGCTCCCTGCCTGTGGCAGGCCCATTGATACCCAGCTGAGCTATTTTCATAGGCCACTTGAGGACAGCAATAAGTTCTGGGGATCTAATACAGCATGGTGACTATATTTAATAATATTGTATACTTCAAATTTTCTAAGAGAGTAGATCTTAAGCATTCTCACTCCCCTATAGAGATAACTATGTGAGGTAATAGATGTGATTAACCAGCTTGTAGCAATCATTTCATAAAAGATATATATGTCAAATCACCATGTATTACACTTTAAATATACACAATTTTATTTGTCAATTATACTTCAGTAAAGCTGGGGGGGGGGAATATCTGCTACCTGTCCATGAGGTGAGGGCAGCCCCAAAATGGTCTGTTCCAGAATCCAAATGTGAACCAATGCAAAAGCCTGTGGCTCACATCATTCCCCTCAGTTTATCTGTACCAACTTCTACTCTCTCGGACAGAGCCTGGAGCAGGGACATTCTTCTGTTTCACCACTGTCCCCGTGCTGTCCTGTAGGGCTAGAAATGATGAGCCTCCCCCTATATCAGCCTGATCCCCCGCCCTTGGGCTCCTCCTTGCCCGGGGACTATTCTGGTGGATGAAGTGAGAAGAAAGATGCATTGGTTTACCAGTAAGGGAAATACAGTGCCCGTTACAAGGTACAAGAAATGACAGGATGTTTTTGAATCTGAGGATTGCTCCACTGAAAAGACAATGAAAGGAAATGTATTACTCCTCCCAGACGATGTGACTTTTGTAGTATTCTTAAAGATTATACAATTTCTCCCTTTCTAGAATGTTTCATCCATTAAACCTGCCCCACTCTCCTCCTAGACAAGGGAAGATGCTCCTACTGTATCTCTAAGACCCTATGGTCATCAAGTATGTTGCCTTGTTTCTTAGCCACCTCAAGGGGGAGAGTAAGGGGAGTAGCTGGAATTATTCATGATTGACTCCTTTGCACCTAGCCCAGTGCTTGGCACGGTTGCCTCTCCACAAACATTTATTGAAGGGAAGAATGCAAAAATAAATGATAGATAAATGCTATTCTACATAGCTAGACTAAAGTTTATTTTGTTTAAAGACTGAGAAACAAAGAAGATACCCCTCCAAGGTCGTGGGTGAGTCTGTGAGTCAATATACACACTCCCATGGCTAGACAGCAAGATATTAAAATCCGCCAACGTTTCTCGCTGTCCACTGAGCCGGCTGCTCGGCTTGGCACTGACATCTGTAAACAGGTCATTTGTATTCTTCTGTCACCTGTGTTACTCTGAAGGAACATCCCTCAGGTTCACAGAAATTAGTTATCCCGCAGGCTGGACGGATGATGGATAGGTGGCTTCTTCACTGGCCCCACTCGGTTTGGAAAATGCCAGATGCCTTTGCTGTTCCGCCTGTGCTATTGATGTGCATGATTAGAGAGCCGGGCCACAGTCAGAGCAGGAGCACGAGAAGTGGACATTTCTCCCCCAGGAGAGCCGTCTCAGGCGACCCAGGACTGCCACTGCACTGGGACAGTCTGTGACGTCCTTTCCACTCCCCACCCTCCCTGGAGAGAAACCTGATGGAGTTGCAACCTTGGAGCAAGGAGGCTGCCAGCTGGCTATCTTCGCTTTTCTCAGCGGGGTCTTTCTCTGCCTAATTGTCCCATTTTCTTTTCCTGTTCCCTTTTAAAAGCCTGTCATTCAAAGCAGAAAGAATTCTGTTTAGGATGCTGCCAACATGAAATCTACCCACTTTTGAATTCCAAAATTCACCTTTTTCTTCTAAATAAAAGCAGGATATTCGTTGGTTTGTGTTCCTCTGATACCACCTTCTTTTGTCTTGATTTGTCAGGCAGAACAGCCTGTATTCATTGTTCCATCGATTAAGCTGAAAAGGACATTCAGATTACCCCCTAAAGCCATCTAGCATGTATCTTTGGGCTACTAGACAAACCTGCTCAGAGCAGTGGGGGCACAGTGGGGGGACATAGGGGTTTGGCTTGGGATGTGCTCGCACCCTGACTCCTAGAGAGTTCTAGAACATCATGAGTTTTTCATGAAGAAATATTTGGATTTCATCCTCCATTCTTCTGTGCCTTAGACTACTCCCTAGAAGGCAAACTTTAAAGTATTATTTTAAACACTCTAAAGAATGATATTTTATGTGTCATTTAGCATATTATTGATAGGAAAATCAGCAAGCATTCTTTTTTTTTTGGTTGTTGTTACAGAATCCACAATGCCAATGACAAGGTGGCTTTTTTGGTGCCTCACATTTCTTCCAAATACATATTCCCCATTACTTGAACATGTAGCTCATCTTTTATGACTCAATTCGTATTGAATACTGCATTAGTTTGCTAGAGCTCTCATAACAAAATACCACAAACTGGATGGCTTAAACAAAGAAATTAACTTTCTCATAGTTCTAGAGGCTGAGAAGTCCAAGATCAAGGTTTCAGCAGGTTTGGTTCTTCTGAAGCCTCTCTCCTTGGCTTGTGTACAGCTGCCTTCTCCTGGTGTCCTTATGTGGCCTTTCCTTTGTGGATGCAAATCCTTGGTGTTTCTGTGTGTCCAAATTCTCTTTTCTTATCAAGACACATTCAGATTAGAATTAGAGACCTAATTAGACCCTAATGGTCTCATTTTAACTTAAATACCCCTTTAAAGGCCTAATTGCCAAAAGCAGTCATATTCTGAGGTACGAGGGTTAGGGCTTCAACGTATGAATTCTGGGAGTGAGGGTGGAAGGACACAGTTCAACCCGTAACAAACACCTAAGGTTTTTTTCTGAGTGCTCTTTTGTGCCAGCCACTGTGGTAGGCACTTATGCTCTTGTTTAATCCCCACCATGATCATGAATAGTTGTATTGATTGTCTACCTGGTCAGATCCTTTAAGCCAGCCACACCCATCTATAGATTACTCACAGGATTGTCTATGGAAATTTCCTGGCAATGGACTTTGTTTCTGAGCTACACCCCTTACTTCTCCCCTCGGGTACTGCAGCTCTAACTTTCATCCATGACCTCAGGTTCCACACACCCAACCCTCCTATATGCTGTGCATTCTGAGGCCTGCAGGTTCTAGTTCCTTTTCTACAGATCCTGGTCCAATAAGACTTGCTTTGCAAATGAGAAAAATGAAATACAGGAGGTCAAGCGCCTCCCTCAAGGTCATGCTCCAGCAACAGAGCTATCATTCTGACCTCTGACCCAAGCCCAGTCCTGCCCTTTTTCACCCCATGCGGACCCCAGTCAGTGAGTGGAACCAATTGAAATGACTGGCATCTCTATTTAGAATCCTCAAAACTTTCATCAGACCTTAAAAAACATACTCTAAATAAGTAGGCGCATTACCCTAAGTCCGTTAAATCAACTAATTTGTCAATTGGTGACCGAATAATTTCTAATTTTTCTGGTGACAAAAACTCCTCACCTCCTTCAAGAAGAAGTGGAAGGGAGGAATTCTTTTTTTATCCTGATATAGTTATGATTCTGTTGACCCAGTGGTGTCCTTTAAGCCCCTTGGGGTTCAGTCATTGAGGTTTCTGAGGCTTGGTAAAAGTCAAAGCTTGTTGTAAGAGTCTTATTTCCATAGGTGATGCAGAGGTTTTCTTTCTGAAATGCCACAGCCCTCGCCTTTGATTTGTAATGTTCAAAAAAGATACTCTGAGTATGTCTGATTATTAAAAGCTGTAGGGCCCTGTGCACCTTGTTTTGTTCACAGCCAAATCGATTTTGAGGTTTTCTTTCATGATGCATTAGGAGTTTCTCTTGGATTTGATTTTGATCTCTGCTCTTGGGGGTTTCCTGAAAGTTCCTCCTAATCCATGAGGTAATTGGGAGTCAGGTGATGTCAGGTTTTATGACAAGGAATGCCACCCTCTCTCTTGCTCCTGATTGTCTGTCAGGAGGAAGTGTGCCCTGGATTTTCTGAAATGGCAAAAACTGGATGGAAAAAAAAAATCCCCTACAGTTTTGTTAAGTACTCACTCATTCTTGGGGGCCCTAACTCCATAAATAGTGTTAAATATGTATGTCCTTTTGTTTTTCTTATTTTCTATAAACAACTTTGTGGAAGCATACTTTACATAAGGTAAAATACACAATTTTAAGGGAAGAGTTTAATGAGTTTCAACAAATGTGTAGACCTGTGTAACCTTCATGAAAGTAAAATTAGGGAGTCCTTCCGTTATCTCCCAGATTTCTTCTTGGCCTTTGTAATTAATCTCCATACCCAGCAGTAGCCTCAAGAAACTAATCTGCTCTCTGTAATTACTTTGATTTATATTTCTATCCTTACACCAATATTGTCTTGCTGACTTTTGTATTACAATGTCTTAAAAACCAAGTAGGGTAAATCCTATAACTTTGTTCTTACATTTTAGAATTATTTTGCTTAATCCTTTTACATTTCTATAAAACTTTAGAATACATTTTTCAATTTCTACAAAAAGGTTGCTGGGGTTTTGAATGAGGTTGTGATATACTGAAGATTAATTTGGGGAGAATGGATATCTTAATATTGAGTCTTCCAATTCATAAGCATGGTATATCTCTCTGTTTTTCATTATTTTTTTCTCAGCAGTGTTCTGATATTTTATTGTACAGGACTTGCACATAGTTGGTTAAATTTATTCACAACTATTTCATGTTACTGATACTTTTCTGAAATAAACTTTGATATTTAAAAAGTTTCATTTCCCAGTTGTTTTTTGTTAGTATTTAGAAATATAATTAATTTTTTGTAGTTTGTTAGTATTTATAAATATAGTTGATTTATCCTATATCCTAGGACCTTCCTCAATTCACTTACTAGTTTTTGTAACTTGTGGTTTCTTTAAGATTTTCTACATACATGATTACATATCTGCAAATAAAGACAGTTTCTTTTTCCAATGCATATGCTTTTTATTTCTTTTATATACTTATTGTTTTTATCTTATTCCACTTAGTAGGCCCTTCAGAACTATGTTGAATTAAAAGTGGGGAGAGTAGAAGCCTTACTTCATTCCTGATTTTAAGTGGAAAGGGTTTAAGCTTTTTCTCTTAAGTATGACACTAGTTGTAGGGTTTTTTGACACACACACACACACACATACACACACACACACACACACACAAACACACACTCTTCATCAGGTTGAGCAGGTTTTCCATTACTAGTTACTTCGAGTTTTTATGATGTAAATTCTCTCAGCTTTTGTTTGATAAAATCCTCACCTTTTTTTGCAATTGGAGAAAATCAGTTTTATTTATTTGTCTTTATTGAGGTAAAATTCACATAACATAAAATTAACTGTTTAAAAGTATACAGTTCAGTAGCATTTAGTATAGTCACAGTGTTATCCAACCATCTCCTCTGTCTGGTTCCAAAACATTTTCATCTCCCCCAGAGGAGACTCTGTACCCGTTAAGCAGTAACTCCTCATTCCCTATTGCCCTAGCCCCTAGCAACCACTAGTCTGTGTCCACAGACTTACCTATTCTGGATACTTCATATAAATGGAATCATATAATATGTGACCTTCTGTATTTGACTTCTTCCACTTAGCATGACATTTTTGAGGCTAATCATGTGGCAAACATCAGTACATCATTCTTTTTTATAGCTGAATACTATTCTATTGTATGGATATATCAGAATTTATTTATTCATGCATCCATTGATGGAAACTTGGGTTGTTTCCACCTTTTGGCTACTGTAAATAGTGCTGCTGTGAACATTCATGTCCAAGTATTTGACTGAGTCCCTATTTTCAATTCTTTTGAATATATACCTATGAGTGAATTGCTGGATCGTATGCTAATACTATGTTTAATCTTTTGAGGGACCACCAAACTGTTTTCCATAGTGGTTGCACAATTTTATATTCCCACTAGGAATGCAGAAGGGTTCTAATTTTTCCATAGCCTTGCTACCTGTTTCCTTTTTTAAAAAAAATTATAGCCAGTCTAGTGGGTATGAAGTGGTATCTCATTGTATTTTTGATTTGTACTTAAAATGGCTAAAAAAAGCCACTGGCATTTTGATGGGGATTGCACTGATTAAATCTATAGATCGCTTTGGGGAGTATTGTCATCTTAATAGTATTAAGTATTTCAATCCAGACGTCTTTCCATTTACCTAGGTATTCCTTAATTTCTTTCAAAAATTTTTGTAGTTTTATAAAACTTCTAGTAAAATGTTGAACATAAGTGGTGAAAGTGGGCATGCTTGTCCTGTTCCTGATCTTAGGAAGAAAGCTTTCAGTTTTTCAACATTGGGTGTGATGTCACCTATGGGTTTTTCCCAGATGTCTTTTATCAAGTTGAGGAGGTTCCCTTTTATTCTCAGTTTGTTTAGTGTTTTTATCATGTGTCAGTGCTTTTTGTGCATCACTTGAGATGATCATGTGGTTTTATCCCCCTTCATTTTGTTAATGTGTAACGTATTACATTGATTGATTTTGTATACGGAACCACTCTTGCATTTCTGAGATAAATCCCACATAATTCACCGTCACTTTTGAAGGATATTTTTGTTGAATATAGTATTCTAGATTGGCAGTGTTTTCTTTCCGAAATTGAAAAGTTTATACATTATTTTCTAGCTTCCTTCCTTTTTCTGACATGAGGTCTTTACTAATTCCTTTTTCTCTGGTTGTTTTAAATTTTTCTTTATCACTGACTTTTAGCAGTTTTATTATGATGTGCCTTGATATAGTTTCTCTTTCTTCTTCTTGAGGTTTGTTAATTTTCTTGAATTTGTGAATTTATAATTTCCATTACAAATGGAAAGTTTTTGTCCATCATTTATTCATATGTTTTTCTGTAGCCATTTCCTTCCTCTGGGACCTCAATTACAATATATCAGACTAAGACATTGTCTCAGAAGTCACTAAGAAGCTGTCTTTGAAAATTATTTTGTCTTTTTTCTCTCTGTGCTTTAGTTTGCACAATCTCTATTGCTGTTTTCAAGTCACTGATATTTTCAACAGCATTTAATCTTTATTTTAATTTGGATAAATGCCATAATATGGTATGTGTTGACCCATATGTTGGTTTTATTACTCAACATAGTATTCTGAGATTTATCTGTGAGAATATGTCACATGTCTATTGCTATCTAATTAGTGTCTCTATAGTTCTCCATTGTATGGAGTTCCAACACCATTCTCATTTGTGTTGTTTTCAAATTTTGGCTTGTACAAGCAATTCTATACTATACACCCTTGCAGCTGTCCTTGTGCACATTCATAAAAGTTTCTCCCAATTATATACCAGAAGTAGAATTGCTCATCACAGGCTATGTTCATTTTCTATTTTATTACATACTAGTAAGTTGCTTTCCAAATATTTCCTTTATCTCCATGTCTTTCTCACCTTTGAAAGTGTCAGACTGTTGAAATTTTGTATTCTGGTGACTCTGAAACGGAATCCTGTTGTTTTCATCTGAATTCCTTTGATTACTAATGAAATTCAGCATCATTTCTTTTGTTTATGATCTGTTTGAAATTATTCTATTGTAATTTGATCACAGTTGTTACTCATTTTAAAAATTAGATTGGTAGAGTGGTTGTAGGATTTATGTATTCTGAGTCTTAATTATTTGATGTATATGTTTGAAGAAGCTTCTCCCACTTGCCTTTTAACTTTCTCTCTCTTCCTTCTTTCCTTCCTCCCTCCCTCCCTCCCCCTTCCCCTCCCCCTTCCTCCCTTCCTGCCTTCCTTCCTTCCTTTTACATTTTTACTGTATAAAAGTTTTAAATTTTGATGTGTTTATTTCATTAACTTTTTCTTTCATTGTGTTTTCTGTATTTTAATTATCCTTATCTTGAGATTTATTTACATTATCTATAAATAATGATACTTTTGTGTCCTTTTTACTCTGTATTTGCTTTTTTAAAAAATTGCCTTCCTGAGCTGATTAGAATTTTTAGGCCGATGTTGAATGACGCAGTAATAGTAGAAATTATTTATTTTTTTCTTGACTTTAATAAGAATTCTTATGTCATCTCACCATTAATTATGTTTATGCAGGTTTTTGGTAGATACCCTTTTAGGTGCTTGAGGAACTCCTAAATTTACTGAAAGGTATAATTTGTTCTGTTTTTTAAAAAATGATGAGCGGCTAGTGAATATTTTTTGCATCTATTGAAATGACATTGTTTTCCTTAAATCTGCTAAGATGGAGAGCTATAAAAATAATTTTTTCTAATGTTGAACCATCATTACACTCAGGCTAAAACCATTAAAAAAATGTGCTTCAGAAATCGGTTTACTAGAAGTTATTTTTGATGTTTCCTTCAAAAATTTTATGTGTATATTTACTGAGTCTAAAGTTAATATTATTAACTCTCCTGTGAATTATAAGTGATAGAGCTTTTTAATTCTGATAATTTTCTTTTCTGTCTTACATGTCATTTTTCATAATTTTAAGTCTACCATTAAAATTCATCATTGCCAAAATAATTAATACTATTAGTTTATCTTTATATAGTAGTTAATGTAGTTAATGTAGTTAATCTTTATATAGATTTGTCTGCATTTGCCTGAGATTTTTTTTTTTTTTTTTTTTGCGGTACACAGGCCTCTCACTGTTGTGGCCTTTCCTGTTGGGGAGCACAGGCTCCGGACGTGCAGGCTCACGGGCCTAGCCACTCCGCGGCATGTGGGATCTTCCCGGACCAGGGCACAAACCCGTGTCCCCTGCATCGGCAGGTGGACTCTCAACCACTGCGCCACCAGGGAAGCCCTGTCTGAGATTTTGCTCATAATTCTTTTGTGTATCTCCAGACTTGCTCCTAGGTTTGCTTTTTATTTATTTTTTCCTGGAGTGTTAATAGTAAACTCATTTAGATTATGTCTATCTGAATGATTTTTTGTTCACCTTCATTTTTTGTTGGATCTGAAGATATTATTCAATTCTTTTCTGCTTTCAATTGTTGACATTGATATATCTGTAGTTACTTTAATTAATTCTGTGTTAAAACACAGTATTTTCCTTCTGTTTTCTTTTAAGGTTTTTGGTATTCCACATATTTATTATGCTAGTTGTGGATTTCTTTTTACTTATCTTGCCTTGGATTGATGAATCCAAAGATCTATATTCTGGTGACTCATATCTTTTATCAATTCTGGAAAATTCTCAGCTCTTCCCAATCGCTCTGATCTGCTTTTTCAAAACAATGTTTAAATGAAAAAGATGTATGTTGCATCTTCTTGTTCTATCTTTTCTGTCTCATTACTTCTCTATCTTTTCTAACTACTTAATTCTTTTGATGAATTTGGGTTAATTTCTTGAGCTCAATCTTCTGTTTTATTAATGATCTCTTTATTGGTGCCTAATTACTGTTAATTTGTCAACTGAGATTTTAATTTTATAAATCAATATAAATTCCTCCTATAAGTATTGAATCATTTTAATTTTGAACCTATATTTGATAATTCTGTTATCTCAAGTTCTTAGGGCATTAAGTTTGATTTCAGTTGTGCCTGCTGGCTTCTTCTTATGAAGAATTCTTTTCCTGTGGGTGAGCTCCTGTTTGGCGGGGCATGATTTGTAGAACCCTGTGTATTTTGAAGAAGGTATTTTCTTCCAGACAATATATGCATTTCTTTATGTAAGGACTACCACCATCTTGGGACAATTTTTATGTTGGTTTCTCACCCTAGTGGTTCTCAGATGACATAGATAGTGTAAATTCAAACACCATACTTGTGTGAACACAGACCTGAGCTCTCTGGGGAGAATTATTTTTTCACCTAGATGCTAGCCTTAAGAAGACAAGAGACCTGTCGTCTCCCTGGGGTGATCGATGATGTTTTTCTAATTCTCCCTTTTATGGAGGTTATAGCTCAGTAAGGGAAGGTTGTTAGTTCTAACCTTTTCCCTCATATGAGCTCAAGGCCTCGAATCTTTTCCCTGTTAGAACCCAAGCTGCTTGATAGTCAGGAGATGTACCTCCACTCCATACAGCTACCGCATCAACTTCTGCTGTTGCTTGTCTTTAATTCTCCTCTTTGTTTTGACCCTTAGGAATTTATAGGTCTTGAGAGATATTTATTATATTTTCAAGAATTTCTAGTTTTTTTTTTAAAAGAAGAGAGTGTTTCTAGTTATTGGTAGCACACTGCATTGCCAGAAACTGATATGTCTATTGGGTTTTCTGTGTAGATAGTCATATTCTGCATCAAGTGACCATTTTATTTCTTCCTTTTAAGAATATGTATTTTTTTTCTCCTTGTTTAATTTGCCGGGACCTTCAGTCTTGGTAATTTCAATATTCAGAATGATACTGGCTATAGATTTCAGGTAGAGATCTTTAATCAAATGAAGAAAGTTCTCTTCTAACACCAATTTCTTAAGAGTTTTTTGATTTTACTCATAAATGGATTTGAATTTATTACTTGCTCTTCCTGCATGTGGTAAAATCATTATTTGTTTTCCTCCATTAATCTCTGGATTTTGGGACTCACGTTGACAGTTTTTCTGAAGTTGAACTATATTTTTATTTCTGGGATACATCTAAACCGATCATGATATATTCCCCCAACTTCTTATTCTGAAAAATTTTAAACCTTCTAGTAAAAAGAAATAGTTCAGTGAGCAACCATATATCTTCCAACCACATTTGTTAACTTTTTGCCATATTTGATATCTGTACATTTCCCTTTGTGCACACACACAGACACACAGACACATACATGCACGAGTGATGGGTAGCGGAGTATGTCATCCCCAAATACTGTACTTTAGCACAGGATTATTTTGAGCTGAAGGTATTTGAGAATAAGCAGATTCAAGAAAAGCTTTCTGCCCTTCTTCCTATTTGCCTACAAGCAAGACATAAAATTTTAAAGGTGGTTCCCTCTCCTCTGTCTATTAGGAAAGAGAGAAGTTAATCACTGGAGATAATTCTAGACTCTGATTAGTCCAGAGAGAGCACCAGAGGAATCTACATAACAAACCTTTCTTAAACTAGCCTAAGGGTTCTGGGTACCCAATTCCAGCATGTGGGGAGCTGGGTTTTCCCAGCGCCACAAAGCAATGCTGTAGACACTAGCTGGGTGTCCTACAATTTAACTCAATTCTGACACTGTCTACCTGGAGATGGCATCAGATCCCACAGGTTAAGGATTCAACCCTGCAAGGCTGACCTCCCCCTCCTCCCCCAACTTCAGACACCATTTGCAAGCCCAGGTTATCACCTGTACTTCTGACCAACTGGCTATAGATTCAAGATTCCAATCACCTTCACTTTGGGTTCCATTAATTTGTTAGAGCAGTTCACAAAACTTAGAGAAGATTTTACTTACTACATCTTTGGCTTATTATAAAAGAATGTAACTCAGGAGCAGTCAGATGGAAGAAATGCATAGGGTAAGATATGGGGAAAGGGCATAGGTCTTCCATGCCATCTTCAAGCATGCCATTCTCCCCCAATCTCCATGTGTTCACCAACCTGAAAGCTTTCTGAACCTTTTCTTTTGGGTTTTTATGGAGGCTTCATTACATAGCCAGGATTGATTAAATCATTGGCCATTGCTGATTGATTCAACCTCCAGCCCCTTCCCCTCCCTGGAATTGGGAGGGGAAACTAAAAGTCCCAACCCTCTAGTCACATGGTTGTCCCCCCGGGGAACCCCCTTTCCCCCCCCCCCCCCCTCCCCCACCGCACTGCACTTCCCAAACCCCACCTCCATCTTTAGGGAATTTCCAAAAGTCACCTCATTAATATAAACTGAGTTGTGTTTGGAAGGGACTTGTAATGAATGACAAGACACGCATTTTACCTTTATGGCTCTGAAGTGATTTCAGGAACTGAGGACAAGGAACCAAACAATATAACAAAAAATGCTCCCATTGCTCTTATTGCTAAGGAAATTCCAAGGGTTTTGGGCGCACTTTTCCAGAAAGGTGGACAAAGACCAAATATATTCCTTATTATAAATCACAATATCACATAGCCCTTACCTACTGTTAGTTTCCTCATATATTTGCCATCCTACAATTTGCCACTGCTAGAAGCTCAGAGTCCTTTTCCTTTGTCTTGTCATTTTTAACAAAATTTTTTGTTCTTTTGTTAAGATGCTATATAAGCCCAAGTTCTAACCACCCCTTTGAGTTACTCATTGCTGAGGGCTCCTATGTGCATTGATGATGCACATGTTAATAAACTTCTGTTTGTTTTTCTCTTGTTAATCTTTAGTTTGTTAGTTTAATTCACAAGGCCCTAGCCAGAGAACACAAGATGGGTAGGTTTAAAGAAAACTTACCTTAAAGAAAACCTACACTTCTCCTGTGTGTTTCTCTTTTACTCTCACACTCACAGGAGTCACAACACTTCTGACACTAGATGTGTAGGGTTTTTTTCCAACAGCAAGTAATTCTGCAACACTGGGTGTCCTACAGTTTAACTCAATTCTGACCTCAGAGGTTAAGGGCTCAGTCCCACAAGACTGCCTCCAATCCCCCACTTCAGTTGCCAGTTGTTAGTCCAGGTTGTTACCTGTGCTTCTGACCAATGGGTTATAAATAGGAGGTTCCACAACCCCCTTTCTCAGATACAATTAATTTGCTAGAGTGGCTCACAGAACTCAGGAAAACAGTTTACTTACAGTGAACCAATTTATTATAAAAGGATGTGATATATACAGATGTTGGACTATAATGCTGTACACCTGAAATTTATATAATAATAAAAATGAAAGGATATGATAGAGAGTACAGATGAACATCCAGATGGAAGAGATGCATAGGCAAGGTATGTGGGAAGGGGCATGGAACTCCTGCGTTCTCTGTGGGTGCCCCACTCTCCCAGCATCTCCCATGTTCAGCAACCTGCAAGTGAAACCACTCACCTCTGATTGGGATTTAAACCCATGTGCCTGGACTCGAACCCGGCCTAAACCCAGATTGCAACTTGAACCCATGGTCTTTTAATTAGAATCACTCACCTTGTGTCTGCACTTACTGAGGCTCAGGTTCTTTGTGTCTCAGTGCAGAAGGAATTCAGTGAGAGGCAAAGTGATAGGCAAGAAGTAGATTTATTAACATAGGACCCTTGTGAGAGATGCAGGCAGGCAGGCAAGGGGGCTCTGCCCTGAGGATTAAGTGGGCTACATTTTTATAATCAAAGGAAAGTGGGGGAGAGAGAAAAGACCTCATTCTTCGAGTAGACCTCAGGCTTACATCGCTAGCTTCTCCTTCGTATCTGGCAGGAGAGTGTCTGACCGAATGAGGTCAAACTAGGACTGTCATAGCGCTTATTCAAATCAACAGAACGGTGGTAACATTTTTCTTTCACTTAATGACCTGGGGCATATCTCATGCTTTATAGTTAAGCAAGCCTGCTTCATTCCACGTTTCTTGAGTGATCATTAACTTGAAGTGGTCTCCCAAAGTTCCCTGGGTTTCCATCTCTATCTATAATCCCCTACTGGGACTGCTACAACTACCTGTATAACTATCCTATTCTATCCCTATCAGAAGCTCTCTGAACCCTGTATTTGGGATTCTTATGGAGGCTTCATCACATGGGCGTGATCAACCATTAACTCCTTTTCTAGCTCTTCTCTTTTCTCTGGAGAATAGGAGAGGGGGGTGGGGCTGAAAGTTCCAAGCTTCTAATCATGGCTTGGTCTTTCTGGTGACCAGCCTTTATCAAGGAGCCCACCAAGAGTCACCTCATTAGAACAAAAGACACTCTATTACCCAGGAAATTCCAAGGGATTTAAGGAGCTTGTGTCAGGAACCAGGGTCAAAGACCAAATTTTAGACAAAAGATGCTCCTGGTGCTCTTATCACTTCGAAAATTCCAAGGGGTTTAGGACCTTTGTGCCAGGAACTGGGGTAGAGACCCATATATATTTATTTTCTATTATTTCATAGAAGAGGCAAAAGATTTTTTTTCTCTCCCCTACATACACACACACACACACACACACACACACACACACGGTGTATTTTAATGAGCTATTTGAAAGTAATTTCTAAATACTTTAGCACGTATCTCCTAAAAAAAGGAATATTCTCTGATATAACTGAAACAGAACAGGAGCCTATGGGGCCCTCCCAGGTACAAGTCTTTTCCATGTCCTCCGTGTCTTGTTTACAGGAAATAGGCTTCATTCAGCCTCCTTGACCTTCCCTGAGTTCCTAAGGGCAGATTCAAACAGCTGCTTATCAGAGAAAAATACAGAAACTAAGGAAGAGCAGTCAAGAAACAACAGTGCAGCAGTGGAGCAGGGTCCTGAGTCCTCCTCAAGGAATATACCATAGTTTTGAGTTCTTCTGCAGGAACTAAGGCCCCCACCCAAGTGGAGGATGGTAACTTCAGGCTTAGCACAGGATTCCTGGAACACCACCCTGTTAACCTCACCACCAGCCAATCAGAAGAAGGTCTGCACACAGTGGAAGATGAGAAGACTCTGTGCCCCCATCTCCAAATGATCCACCCTTTAAAAACTTTCTTGATCAAGCAGAATCTTTGCAGTTGGGTTTTGGACACAAGTCCACCTTTTCCCCAGATTACTGGCCTCCTGAATAAAGCAAACTTTCCTTTCCAACCAACACTTGTCTCTCAAGTATTGGCTTTTGAATGGTGAGCAGCCAAACCTCAGTTCAGTAACATAACTTTTATCACACTCAAGAAATTTTATAATATTCCATATGCCATTCTTAAAGGACATTAAATTCATTCCCTAATTTCTATTTCATTTTTCAAATGTAAATATTGATGAAGCATTGTTGCTATGGCAAGCCCCAACTGGCCACAGAACAGAATAATATGCAAAACAGAAATTTATGTTTTGATGGATGACACTTCAGTGGGAACAAAGTGCAGACCTTGCCTTGGCTTTGGCAAGAGGTAAGTCATTGCTGACTTTAAGAAGGGCTGCTTGAGGAGAGTGATGAAGATAGAAGCCTTTGCTGGAGTAGATGGAAGAGTGAAAAGGAGGAGTTGGAAACAGTGAGGTCAGAAACCCTTTTGAGAATTTTGCCATGAAGAGGAGCAGAGAGATAAATAGTAGCTGGAGGGGGACCTCAAGTCATGGAGGTTTTCTTTTTTTTTAAATGGGGTGATATTAAAGTGTGTTTATATGTCAATTGGAATAATACAGTGGAGAAGAATATACTGAATATTAACAATAAAGGAAAAAAGTAAATTGACAAGTGACATCCCTGAGAAGGTGTGAGTTGTATACGCTAAGTGGAGGGATAGTGTTAGCTAGAGGAGGGGTAATTCTCTCAAAATAGAGGCCGGAAGGCCAGCAACCTGGGGAGAAGTCAGAATTGTGTCCAAAATCCAACAGCAAAGATTCTGCTTGACCATGAAATGCTTCAAAGGGAGAATCATTTGGAGAAGGGGGCAGAGTCTTCATTATCTTCCACTCTGTGCAGACTTTCTTCTGACTGGTTGGTGGTGAGGTAACAGGGAAGTGTTCCAGGAATCTTGTGCTCAGTCTGAAGTTACCATCCTCCACCTGGGTGGGGCCTTAATTTCTACAGAACTCAAAAGTATGCTTCTGTGTATTCCTTGAGGAGGAACCAGGACCCTGCCCCATTGCTGCACTACTGTTTCTTGACTGCTCCTCCTTAGTTTCTGCATTACCTCCCTTCCCTGATAAGCAGCTGTTTGACTCTGTCCTTAGGACCTCAGGGAAGGTCAAGGAGGCTAAATGAAGCCTGTTTCCTGTGAACAAGAAATGGGGGACATGGAAAGGATTTGTACCTGGGAAGGCCCCACAGGGTCTTTCTAATTATTTTAAAGTTGGGGAGAGAAAGTTTACTAAGGATATATAGTAGCACTATTTTGCCAAATTAATTGTCCACTTGTAAATTGTAGTAAAATAAACAAAATTTAATTAATTAAATTAAACTTAAAATTATTTTAAATTTAAGTTAAATTAACTCATCTAATTAAGGTGAGTCCATTCAGCACAGCTGTGTGGTTTTCACCAGGCTCATTCAGCTGATTTGGTGCAGGTGAGGAGTAAGGGGAACTACCAGAGTTAGGTGTTGCTGAAGGAATTCAGTGGAGGGAGGGAGAGGAAAGGACATTGAAAGTGTTTGCTCTACATTGAATCCTAAACAGATACAAGGAGAAGTGAGGACATTAATGTCATATTATTTACTGAAAACTAGTATTATTGGAGGTCTCAGCAAGGGTCAGAATATTACTGGAATGGAGTTTTTAGAGTACACTGGAACACAAAACCTGAGAATCAGAAAGAGGGAAGTTAAAAAATGATAGTGAAACCATGCACCTCAGATTTGGACTTGAGCCCACATGCTGGGACTGGAACCCAGCCTAAACCCAGATGGGGACTTTCGAACCCAGCCAAAACTCAGATTGTGACTCGAACTCATGTGGCTGGGACTCAAACCCATGCAGCTGGGACTCGAACCCAGCCAAAACCCACGGTCTTCCAACAGAGATCACATACCTGGTTTCAGGACTTAATGAAGCTCAGGTTCTTGATGTCTCATCGCAGAAAGAATTCAGTGAGAGACAAAGTGATAGGTAAGAAGTGGATTTATTTTGAGAGAAACATACTCCACAGACACAGATTGTGGGCTGTCTCAGAAGGCAAGAACGGCCTTAGGAGAAACACACTCCACAGACGGAGTGTGGGCCATCTCAGAAGGTGAGAAATGTACCAGGGTATGGGGGTTGTCAGTTTTTATGGGGATGGGTAATTTCATAGGCTAATGAGTGGGAGGAGTATTCTAGCTATTTTGGGAAGGGGCGGGGGGGGGGGGGGGGGGTTCCAGGAATTGGGCCACCACCCACTTTTTGATCCTTATGGTCTGTCTTGGAACTGTCATGGCACCTGTGGGTGTGTCATTTATCTTGCTGATGTGTTACAGTGAGCGTGTTCTGAAGCTCAAGGTCTAGTGGAAGTTGAGTTGTCTGCCATCTTGGACCCATTTGGTTCTACTCAGTTTATGTCATGTCCTCAGGCTATGTCATTCTTTCAAAAGTTGTGTCCTGGGGCTTCCCTGGTGGCGCAGTGGTTGGGAGTCTGCCTGCCGATGCAGGGGACGCGGGTTCGTGCCCCAGTCTGGGAAGATCCCACATACCGTGGAGCGGCTGGGCCCGTGAGCCGTGGCCGCTGGGCCTGCGCGTCTGGAGCCTGTGCTCCGCAGCGGGAGAGGCCACAGCAGTGAGAGGCCCGCGTACCGCAAAAAAAAAAAAAAAGTTGTGTCCTGCCCCCTTCCCTCCTGTTTCAGTAGTTCAGTGCAGTCTTTCATCTTGACAGGTATGGCCATCAATTGCATGGCTCAGGTGGGGTTGAGAGCTTAAGAATAATTGGAGCTAAAAACATCAAGAACCTGAGAAGTGTCAAAAGTGGATGTTGAAATCACAATAAATTATGTCAGGGCGTATGGTGGACAGTTAGACAGCAAAGCAGTTGCTGAAGCCATTGGTGAGTAAGGGAGAATGATTAGGGGACCATATTTGAAGCAAATGGGAATAATCAAGGATTTTGAAGTCAGTTGACATGCAGTTCAAGGAAGCAGGTGGAGTTTTGTATTTTGTTTTTTGTTTCCAAGAAGAAAAAAGAAATTGTTGCCTGAAAACATCCAGACAACAAACATTTATTGTTTGTTCTTGGTCGAATGCTTCCATGAACTAAACATTGTAAATGAAATGCATCTCAGGGTACTCCACTTCGCTGTAGAGTAGAAACTAACACAACATTGTAAAACAACTATACCTCAATTAAAAAATAAATAAATGAAATGCATCTCTCTGGGTCCATTTAGAACTTTTACACTGTCTCCTTGTTGATTACATTTTCTTTAGGGTCACAATTCTTTTAACTGTGTCATACAAAGGAGTGCTCTTCTTGTGACCCAAATAGCTCCTGAAAAGTAGTTAAGAGCTCCCTGTTCTTCATAAAATTCAAACTGAAATTCAAAATAAGGCATATATGGCATAGTCTAGCTGCATATCTTTCTGTTATTTGTAAAGTGTGTGACTTTGACCTGCTTCGTAAGAATGAATAAGCCATTGCAAATGCAAAACGTTGAAGTAGGGAGAAATAATATTTTCTTTGGGCTGAAGCTGCATTACTTCTTTAAGTAGTTGGGACACTAACAATCTCCTTAAAGAAGCTCTGTTTTATAGTCACAAGTCACGGGACAACAGTTGGGTCATGCAACATTCACTGAGAGTCTTGGAAGGAGCCAGTGTGTCATACCACCCGTGGGGGGCAGTAAACACAGACTGATTAATATTGGGCCTAGGCAAGGAGAAAACTGGACAGGTTAGTTGTCAAAGTTTAATATCTGCTAAGAGCTTGAGAGCAAAACATTAAGAAAGCATCAGATTTATTATGGTCAAGAGGAAGAATGTTGTTTATGAAAAAAATTGAAAACAGATGAAATGACTGGACATCTTTTAAGGAAAATGAGAAATTAGCACACTTAAAAGAAACAAAAAACTTGCATAAACTAATAACCATTAGAGAAATAAAATTCTAATAAAAATTCTTTTCTTACCTATTCAACCAAAAAATACACGAGGCCAAGTTTATAGGCAAAGTTTTGCAAATTTTCTAAGAGTAGTTAAGCAATATCTTATAAAAAATATATCTGAAAATATAAAAAGAGCTAAAGCTATCTGACTCACTTTTATTACCTTGATATAAAAACTGGAAAAAGACAGTACAAGAAAATAAAATCGTAGGCCAGGAAATTGAATCTAACAGCATATTACAAATAACCATAATAACCAAGTTGGTCTATTGCAGGATGAAATGACAGTTCAACATTAGAATATCTACCAATATAAAGCTCCACATTACTTGGAGATTAATAAAGAAGAACCATATGCAGAAAAAAATCATTTGATAAAATTCAACATCAACTAATGATAAATCTTAACAATAAAAACTCTTAGCAAACTAAGAGCAGAAGGGACTTTTCTTAACTCAGTAAAGGATATATCAGAAGTAGACATGATGTTTAATGATCAGCTGTTAGAATGTTTTCCCGTTAAATTCATGAATAAAACAGGATGCCTGCTCTTCCTACTATTGATTACCATCAAAGTGTAGGTCCTGGTCCTTCTAATAAGAAAAAGAAATGAAAGGTATAAAGATCAGAAAGGAAAAGGTAGAACTGTCATTGCTTGAGAATATTATCATCTTTTAAACAGATTGAGAGGCTAAATGGGCAAACTCTTTAGGCTAAAAGAGAGCTCAACATTATACAAAATTCAATAACGTTTCACTACACCATTAATAAGTGAAAAATGTATGAGGAAAAGTAACACTGTTTTAAAACTATAAAAAATATGTAAGTCCTTTTCAGGAGCTAAAGTGTTGGCTAGGCTGAGCATTTAAAAAGATGAACTTCACCATAAGAGGAAAGTGGAACCAGAAGAGAGTGGAGTCAAACACTGTAATGTTTTCAATTACTTATTTAGCTATTAGTCTATGTTCTAGACTCTTGCTTTTGAAGCAGTTTAGTCCTGTTAATTCTAATAATTCTCACCGGAAGATCCTTCTGATTGGAATGCCCTTCCTAGTCATCTGCTGGGTTACTCTGCCGAACACTGAGCTCCCTTCAGGTCTGTGTCTTATTCACCTCTGTATCTTTGGTGCCTAATGCAGTGTTTGCCGTGAAGGAGAGGGCACAGCACATCTTTCTGTGTTGAATGGCTGCCACTTGGAAGAGAAAGACTTGCCATGTATATGTTTCTATATAATTTTTTAATGTCCTTGGTCACTTGACACTAAAGATTGAAAGTGGTGTGTGTGTGTGGTGGAAACATATATGGAAGGTTGATATAATTATAATATTTATAGCACATAATAACATTGTATCTTAAAAATAAGATAATTTATAGCGCTCAAAAGAGACTACAGAAGCTTTAAGCCAAGCACACTGTGTTCATGTTTGTGATGAAATGCGCTTTTCTCAGGAAAAGGCTGAGTAGGGTGGTACTTCAAAATAACATCAGGCCCCCAAGCTACTGAAAATACATCCATTCAGGATTCTGTAGGCCCTCAACACTTTGGTCGTGAATTGCGTACTTATTCATTTGGAGCCTTCTGCTCTCAAGCTTTTGTTCTCAAGTAATCAAGCCAGCATTGAGTTTCCTACTCCTGCTTTCTTCCGTAAATTATCATTTTGGGAAGATTGCCTTTGACAGGCTGACTTAATCTCAGGGAGGGATACTGCGGGAGAGCTGGTTTTGCTGCACCACTTGCCCTATCCCTGCGGCACCTGTGGATTTGCTGGTGTCTTAATTGCATTGCCCATTTCCTTTAAGATTCCTTTTCAATCCTGAAAAGATAATAACAATAATACCTTATGTTTATGCATTGTTTTATATTTAATAATTTTCCAGGGTTTTTTCAAATTAAAAAAAATTTTTTTCCCTTCTGTCTTCAAATAAAATCTTACTTAGAAGCTTAAAATAAATAAACAGATTAAACGGCTCAGATGCTCTGGTTAACGCATGTGTGGTGGAGGGCGTGGGAGGGAAGGTGTGTCTCAGAGTAGGAAGATTTCTGCCCTCTAGGGCTGCAAGGGTCAAATTTCAGAACCAGTGGCGCATATTGTTACCTCAACGCTTCAAACCAGATTTTGCGCAGGCGTTTTTAATTCACATTTTCTGGGTAAATGAATTTAAGCAATTTGCCCAAGATCTTGCACCTAGCAATTAACAGAGCCAAGACTGGGGATATCTATTCAAAGGAACGCAGTAATCTTTTCACAAACGTGGTGGGCAATTAAAACCTGGCAAAAAATGAAACTTACATATGAAATGAGTTACACTGCATACATTTTAGTCAAAATGATCATACTCATAAATATTTTTCTTCAACTAAAAACTTGTCCAATTGGTTAAACAAATGATGGTGCAGCCTTTCAATGGACAGTTTTACAGTTGTTAAAAAGAATAAGACACTCTATATGTACTGATAAAAAATAACTTAATTGTTAAGTAAAAAAAAGCAAGACAGAACATCTGGTATATAGTTTTTAGTGTAAAAATGTATGTAAATATACTTGCATACATTTATATATATGTATATGTTTAGAGTACAGTGGAAGAATGCACTAGAAATTGTTGACACTAGTTCTTTCCAGTGAGAGACAGGGTGATTGGGGATTAGGAGTGAGAGAGAATTATTCTTCATCTTATATCCCCAGTACATTTGATTTGTGCCACCTGAATTTAACCACAATTAAAAAGTAATTGTTTTCTATAAAACCTTGGTCCATGACAGTATTTTCTACTAAGGTCCATTTTCTGACCCTCAACCATCTCAGGTTCCCCATGATATGTTCTCATGTCACTCTATATCTTTAATTTATTCATCAATTTTCAGTTATTCAACTGTTTTGTCATTAGTTGATTAATGTCAATCTTTCACAAGACTAAGCTTCAGAAAGTGAGGACCATTTCTGTTTTTGCTCTTTTAAACGATCGGGAAAATTGTCTAAGACTTAAACATGGGCAAAGAGGTTGCTGGATGTCCTTTTGTTGTCCAGATGGACCCTCCAAAGATTATCTGACTCTCTAAGGGTCTACATCTTCATCTTTCTATTGACTAAGTTGTTTTAGACCTCTGTACGTAGAAGTTACAGATGACTGATAGTTATGCAAATGATTCTCATCTATAGGAATGCAAAGAATTTGTCTGATAGCTTATGCCTTATTGAAATGATAATACCTCAGACATTACGTTTTATTGCCATGTAGGATATTAACCAGTTTTACATCTATTAGTCAATTAATTTCAGCATTCTTGATTCTTATTGTATACATACAATGAATAATAATATACCTAATGAGTATATATTTATATTCATTCTTCAAATTCTTCTTTGAACCATTTTTAACATTTTACTACTTCCTATTAATTCAGAAACTGTGAAGTATCTGAGATATTCCTTTGCTTGCAGAAACACCAGACTCTGAATAGGATGTTACACCTTTATTATTCACGGCAATAACAGTGTAGCACTGGTTCCTCAAGCCCAACACCTTACTTACTAGGTGATGTGATGAGAGCCAGATGGTTACACCTGTGCATATAGGAGGCTGTACCGCAGGAGAGAAACCCCAAATTATGAATCTCAGAACTGACATAGGAGCTGGAACACCCACCCCTCCCCCTTTCAGGGAAAGAGAGATTATTTTTTACTCAGAATGTAAACAAATCCTCTCTGGAAGGAGGGGAAGATCTCTACCCTGGAAAGTACACATTTGGTTCTGGGAGAGAGAGGAATGATATTATTAATCATTGAACGGGAGCAGATGCCTCTGCCATGAAGGAGGCAAGCAGCTTCATGTGGAATACCCTTAAATGTGAAGAGCAGATGGTCCTGGGGGGGAAGGAGACATTGCCTATCATCCTAGCGAGTCAGTTTCGGTGCTCCAGCGGCACACCCTGTGTAGGAATACAGAGTAATAGAGGAAGGATTGCCTTCCAACAGTTCCTTCATTAATGAGTTGAGTAAAATCTTTGACATGCATTCATTTTATAATTATACAAAGTAAGAACTTTAGCTTTTTGAAAATTATACTTTAGGAATCCCAGTGTCATTCATAGTACCCACTACATAAAAGATATTCAATAAATATTTATTGAATAAATAAATAATAAATTAATAAAAGGTAAGAATTTAATTTCTATTTTCAAAAAATGATTATGGAATTTTAATGATTTAAATAAAATTATAGAAAATGCCTATCTCTTCCTTCCCTTTTCCATTTTTTACTGGTAGGACTTGTAAAGTAAGCATTATTAATTGAGCTACTTTATTCTAAAAATAAACCTATCCTACTTTGCACTTTAGGGCCTGTGTTCCTTTATTTCTTCTCAAGAGATTAGCCATACACATCCTGTACCAGCTTGCAGTAAAGGAGGGCTTGATGATCATGTGTGATGCTTTGAGAAGGAAAAAGACTCTAAATAGGCAAGTTCCAAATTCCCTTGATTACAGTTTATATTGATTAGGACTCTTTGCTTGCAAATAACAGAAAATCAATCCAGACTACTCTAAGCAAAAAAGAAAATTTGTTGGAGGGATAATGGACTATGTCATTGAATTTGAGGGCAATGAAGCAGCTGAACCTTAGGAACAATAGATTGCCATGCTGCAGGGAACCCAGAAAGCCCTCTCTCCATCTCTCCTTTCTGCCTCTCTCTCTGTGTACATCTGTTTCATTACTGTCTCTCACTGTTTTCTTATTAGCTGCATGGCCTGGTAGAAAATGGCTGGTACCGCCTGCTCCCAAGTAACAGTTACTTATTGCAGACTGATAACCCAGTAGAAAACAGATCTCTTGCTCGCTCTGGCTAAGGAATTGCTTTCCAATTCCCAGGGAAGAGACTGATTGCCCAGCTGTGTCAGGTACCCAATCAATGAGACCAGAGGCTATGGCTGTGGGGTGACATGCTGTAGGAACGTGTCAGCTTCTGGAATAACCTTGTGGCTAGTGAAGAAGGAAAAACTCTACTAGAAAAGTAGAGTTAGTGAGGTAATTCAGTAAGTACTCACTAGAGTAACTTTTCAAAACGATTTGTGAATAAAGGAAAGCATCAACCCAGCAAACTGGGAAAGCATAAAAGAGGGCAGAGGCACAGTCTGGTAATTAAGAAACAGAATGGAGAATGTGAAATTGTGGAAAACCAGAATAAATGAGACTCAGAGGGAGAAGGGAGAAGGTGGAAATTTTCCAGTAGGATGATAATGGTGCTTGCATTTTCCTAGAGGGGTTTGGAAGTCTAATGAACAAAGTTATAAAAGTGTTTTGTCATCTATTCTGTTAAACTTTCTGCAGTGACAGAAACGTTCTATATCTGCACAGTCCAATTTGGTAGTCCATCAGCCACATATGCTATGGAAAGCTTGGAATGTAGCTAATGTGACTGAGCAACTGAATTTAAAATTTTATGTTTTAATTAATTTAAATTTAAATAGCCACATGTGGCTAGTGGCTGCCATATTGCATAGTGCAGCCTCATACTGAGAGACTGAATATACAAACAGACAATGGCCATACCACACACACAAAAACAGAACTCTTAACCCACAACCTGCAGTAAGCTGCCCGGGAAACCAACCCAGGAGGCCAGCCTACTATACCTCAGATTTGTAGGAAGCCAGACTACTATGTCTGGTAGCAACTAGGAAGCCAAACAATCACCCCTAACATTCAGCCTCAAATGGCCAGGACTTGATTAATAACTGACAGCTTCGCTAACCTTTGTCCCTGTCTCCAACTAAGGACCAACCGGAGAAAGCCAAACATATATTCCTAGCTAATCACGTAGGATGCCCGGCTTCTGGTTAGCCTCCTACAGCTTCTTTGTGCCAACAGCCTACAATCAGGGCATACTCGAAGCCTTCCCTTTCTTCCACTATAAAGCTTTCCCACTCCGCTGCCTGCATTTGAGTCTCTGCCAAAATGTAAGTGATGGTGGCTGACTCCTGTGCTATAGAAACTCTGAATATAGGCTTTCCTTGTTCTCATTTGGTGGTCTTTATTTCTCCATAGCATTTATTTATGTGTCTCAATTTATTCCTGTATGAACATCAAGAAAAGCTAAAGGGTTGGAGACGACCATGCCTTAATTGGCTTGGCCTGTGTTCCTTAGTGCTGTACTTGCATGGTATTTTAATGGGAGATCACTGTTTCCTAGGGATTTATATTTTACAAAATAATTGACAAAAGCCCCAATCATCCTTAGCATATGGGGACATGCATTCAATTGTCCGCTTATATTTATTACCTGTGCCCATTTATAAGTGAATAGATTAGGGTTGCCAGAGTTAGCAAACAAAAACATAGGACAGCCAGTTAAATTTGAATTTCGGATAAACAACAAATTAATTTTTTTTCTAATACATTTATTTATTGATTGATTTTTGGCTGCATTGGGTCTTCGTTGCTGCACGTGGGCTTTCTCTAGTTGCGGCAAGCAGGGGCTACTGTTCGTTGTGGTGCGCAGGCTTCTCATTGCGGTGGCTTCTCTTGTGGTGGAGCACGGGCTCTGGGCACGCGGGCTCAGTAGTTGTGGCATGCAGACTCAGTAGACGTGGCTCGCGAGCTCTAGAGCACAGGCTCAGTAGTTGTGGCGCACGGGCTTAGTTGCTCCGCGGCATGTGGGATCTTCCCGGACCAGGGCTTGAACCCATGTGCCCTGCATTAGCAGGCAGATTCTTAACCACTGTGCCACCAGGGAAGTCCAACAAATTAATTTTTTGTGTAAGTATATCCCATACAATATTGGTTTTCATATGCTAAAATGTGATTCATTGTTTACCTGAAATTCAAAATCAAGTTGGCATCCTGAATTTTATCCAGCAGTCCTCGTATATATGCTTCTCCCAATACGTAAATATGTTTCTTACACAGCCTCACTCTGGCCAGGTTTTATATAGGGCTCAAACTTCAGGAGAAAGAGCACCAGAAATATTTCTAGATATTCTATTTTGTCACGTTCCTCTTTCCTTGGATGGAAGGAAGGAGTTAGAATAAAGATAATAGAGGAAAGCAGAGCAGAACAATGGTGATGATTGTATTTTCTCAGGTGGGGCAGGGGTACTAGAATGGATAGAATCCCCAGGAGACCAGCCTTGTGGAACCCATGGCGTCTGTGCCCTGGTGATTCAGTGCTGTGCAGGATCAAAGGGAGAGTCTCTAGCCTCTATGATCTTTCCAGGGGACCAGAAATGCAGTTCATCTCACTGAATATGAAGAGGCTTCTGTATCTGCCTTGTCTTCTTAATCCTGACTCTGCCAACCTACAGAGCTCACTCATTTATTAACAACTTTAATGAGAACCTACTATGTGCCAGGCAGTGTCCTAGTTTCCAGGAATTTTGCCAAGGATAAGGCAAAAAATATCCCTGCCATTATGGATCTTATGTTCTATTCCAGGAAAAAGGTAATAAATCAGCAACAAATAAATGATTGTATATGTACCTGTTAGTAATAAATGATATGAATACAAATGAAACAGGATAAGGAGAAGGAAGGTGGGCAGAGTCAAGTGCCAGCTCCTCTCCCGAATCATCAAAATAACCTGCTGATAAAGCAAAGATGAGTCAGTTACTACTGTGATTTCAGTGCTGAAAGGAAGAGCACTGCCACGACAGTCTTAGATGTACCTTGGATAGGGAGGGAAAAGGTGGGATATTGATGAGTTTTGGGAAGTCTAGTTTAAGGCAGGCTTTTCATTGTTGGTCCAGATTGGGATTGTTGAACACACCAGAGGCTTGGATTTGGAATTTAAGAGGAAACTGTTTGATGAGCCCAGCTAATTTACTTGAATGAAGTCTAGTGTTGTTTGGATAAATGAATATTGAGAAGTTCCTGAAATAAGCAATAATATTGTCTGCAAATCAGTTTTCCTGGGCAGGAGTTTCCTAGGATGGTGGAGTCCTGTTACTGCAAACAGTGAGCTATATGGTTTTAACAGTTTGGTCAGGGAAGGCCTCCCTAGTTGATGACTGTTGAGTAAGACCTGACTGATATGAAGGGCGAGTCACTGGCAGTTCTGGAAAAGAGCATTCCAGGTAGGAGGAAGAGAAAGGGCCAAGCCCCTGGGATGGGAATAATTTTGAGTGTTCAAGGGCCAGCAAGAGAACCAGGGTGGCTGGGGAGCCTAGTGAACAAGGGGGAAGTAACTTTGGAGATATAGTCAGGAGCCAGGTTGTTGAGGACCTTCCTAACACTAAGGAAGGGGTTGGATTGAATTCTAAGTGATATGGGAAGCAGTAATGATTTTCGAAAGAGGAATAATCTGATTTATAGGGTTAAAGGACAGCTTTGCAGGGAGACTAGTTAGGAAGCTATTGCAGTGGTCCAGGTGAGAGATCGAGGGGCTTGGTCTTCAGTAGTAGCTGTGGAGGTGTTGAGATATCACAGATGTAGAGGTATGTTTTAAAGGTAGATTGACGCAAGAGGGAGGGCATATGGGGATATATGTATACGTATAGCTGATTCACTTTGTTATATGCAGAAACTAACACAACAATGTAAAGCAATTATACTCCAATAAAGATGTTAAAAAAAAAAGGTACATTGATTGGATGTGGGATATGAGAGAAAAAGAGGGATCAAGAATAACTCCTAGTATTTTTGACTTGAACAGTAGATGAAATGTTGTATGCTGTTGCTATAGTCTGAATTGTGTTCCCCCAAAATTCATATGTTGAAGTCCTTACTCCCAATGTGACTGTATTTGGAGACAGTGCCTTTGGGGTGGTAATTAAAGTTAAATGAGGCCATAAAAGCAGGGACCTAATCTGATAGGACTGGTGTTCACCCGAGATCTCTTTCTGCACCCACAGGGGAAAGGCCATGTGAAGACACAGCAAGGAGGCCACCGTTTGCGAGCTGAGAAGAGAACTCTCACCAAAACCAACCCTGCTGGCACCTTGATCATGACTCTGGCCTCCGGAACTGTAAGCATATAAATCTCTGTTGTTTAAGCCTCTCAGTCTGGTATACTGTTATGGCAGCCTGAACAGGCTAATACACCATATAATGGTATATAGAAAACTGTGGAAGGAGTAGATTTGATGGGGTGGAAGGGTGGGCTGAAAATCAAGAGTTCTCTTCATGGAGATGTGGAGGCGGTGGTTGGTATATAGTAAAGGATGTTGAGATACAAATGTGGGAGTCAGTAATGTGTGGCTCAGAGATTTTGATTTCCCTTTTCTTCCCTAAACATCTGACCACCGTCACCACCAGCCTCCCTTCCCGCCTTCTTCGGTACCTCCTGCTTTTATGCCATTTCTCATCTTCCTACTGAAAACTACTTTCTGAAAAGGATTAGCTGTGGTATAAAAATCTCTGGGCATGGTGTTAAATACACTGCATTCATATGTCATCTCTAACACTTACCATCTCTAGCCAGGGAGGCTTGGCAACCAATTCACTTAACCTCCCTTGGCATCAAGTCCTCCCCTGAATTAAGAGTAAGGATATTTGTCTTAGAGGATTGCTGTGAAGTGACAATGATGCAGGATAAAAATAAATGTGAAAGCATTTTATAAAGTTAAAATTTCAATTAAAGTATATGGGTTCATGGGTATTATTCAGTTACGTTGTAGTGTGGCAAGTTAATTTCCTATGGGTGATTACATATAACCTGTAGAAAAGAAAAATTTGACCCATGAAAAACATGTCTGGAATTAATGATGCAAGAGGACTTGTGTCCACTCTTCTTCCCCAAATCTCATCAGATAAATGAGTAACTGATCTACCTACAAATGAAACCAGTTTCATCCTCAGTTCTCTGTGGAATGGATCTATTTCTGTTTACAAAGCAGACTGCCTTGTTCTAGAAGGTATAATACAGACTATATCATACAGTTATAAAATCATAGGATGTTAAAGTAAGAGTCCTTAGATATATTTCCAAGGATGGCAGAATTGCAACTTAAATCACTACTCTTCTATCCTTTGACCGTGGAAAACATTTCTTATCCATCATAGTGTACTTTTCCCCTAGGCCTTTGTAGAGCTCAAAAATCCTTTTCTTTATGGTAATCATATAACAACTACCACTCAGTTTTAGTGGACAAATTTTATTCCCTATCTGTGATTTTAGTTAAATCCTCTCATTATACAGATGGAGAAACTGAGACCTGAAAATTAGTCTAACAGTGTGCTTAATGTTTTTAGTAGATGCCAAAACTATCTAAGCAGAGCGCTGTATTCCTATATGTGTAAAATAAGTGTGCTTATTATGAATGTGCGTGCCATATCCTCAACATCTGCCTACTCCCCCGATATAGATGACTGTTCATTTGAAGTCTTCTTTTCTGATTGAAGATATCCCTAGGGAAGCTGGAGATGTCATTCATTCAACAAATCTTTCTGGACCAACATTAGCAGTATTGAAGTACTGCTTTCTAAGAGATAGGACTCTTGCCTTTTGCCTACTTAATTGAGTAAAATAAAAGTAAGACAGGAATTATTAGATCCTTGTAATCCATTGTTAACTTACTGCATTACAACTGAGCTCTTCCATTCTTAAATCTCTTTTAACTTCTGAAAAAGGCAGGCAGAGAGGTTTCTTCTCCTTTGATCTTCTTAAGGGCAGTGATACATTAAGGGATGCTATCATGTCTCAGGCTGCCAAAATTTAACACTAAAAACACTGTGTGCTCTCTGAACATAATACCCTTCCTACAGTATCTTCCCTTGACAGGCATAATTACTTGAACCATCCACAGGGACCTCTTGATGAGACTTTCTGTGTTTGTGGACCGTTTTATTTCATTTAATTAGTTGTCTGCATGAGCAGTACATGAAGAGAGTTGCCTCCTTCCACAAAAAAGGGAATGTCATCCATTTCTAAAGATGGACTAAACTGAAGGTTCCTAAATTAGAAAAATAATCACTTTTGGGGTTTTGAGTAAGCCCTCAACACACAAGCCCCCATGTTACAGTATTTTTTTGTGCCATCTAACTTCACCTATGAATTTGCAAATCTTTCATCAGATTATTCTTGACACAGGATGTTAAGATGGGACTCTTCCTATCTCAACTTTAGTTGAGGCCATATACAGTAGAGGCTTCCTTCTAAAGTGAATTCTAAGTCAAGTCACCATAGTTTAATTCACACATAAACCACATTAAAGGTCTAAAAAGTATTCAGTTGTTGGGCCTAAAGAGAATTAGGAGAGGATTTCTTTGGAGAAAGCTACCCTATTGAGTCCACCCCATCAAAAGAGAGAAGTGTGTATTTACAGGAGGAAAGTGCTTCCTAATTCCAAGTCTAATAAGAGGAACTCCAATGAGACCACATTAAGAGCTTGCTATGGAATCTCTACAGATATAGAACACAGATTAGTGAGGCTTGATTCATGCTTGAGAAAGCTAAAGCATCTTGGGGCATGGAAGTGGGCTGTATCTGGAAAAGTACTGCCTCCCTTCCAGCTGCAGATCACAGGGCATAAACTGTAGGGAACAAATGTCATAACCAAACAGGTAATGTCAGCTTGATGTAATTTTAAGAGACCAGCCTAGAGTGACTTCCATTAGGGTAGTATGAAGAAGTTGGTGAATCTTCTGACAAACTGGCAAAGTTTTAAAATGAAAAAATATTTCAGGACTCTGGACCACAGAATCCATATTGTGTAGACCACAATTTGAGAAGCATATATTCTTTTTTTTTTTTTTTTGGGAATTCCAAGCTTAGAATTTTTAATGTCCAAGCAAAACATGTTTCCTCATTAATAAAGACACATTTTCGTTGAAGCTTCATCACCTTTTGTGTCGAATGGCACTGTGTTATCATCTCATTAATCTTCAGTGTTCTTGAGAGGCAAGAGTATAGAATTATCCATCCCATTATATTGCCTTTACTTATCATAATTGATTCAATATCATGTTATAAAGCATAAGTTCTTTACCTTTTATTCTTCTTATTGTTAGCCATAGACTAGCAGTTTTTGATTCTGAATTATAATATTTTGTTATTTATATATATTTTATAAATAAAATATTTATAAATAAATAAATATAATATTTATAAATAATATAATATTTATATATATTATAAATAAAAATAATTTATTTATTATTTATTTATTTACTTTATGTTATTTTAAAAATTGAGATACAACTGACATATAATATTACTTTCAGGTGTACAAAATAATAATCTGATATATGCATATATTTGTGAATTGGTAATCACAATAAGTCTAGCTAACATCCATTGCCGTAAATGCTATAATATTTTTTTCTTTTCTTTTTTTTTTTTAACATCTTTATTGGGGTATAATTGCTTTACAATGGTGTGTTAGTTTCTGCTTTATAACAAAGTGAATCAGTTATACATATACATATGTTCCCATATCTCTTCCCTCTTGCGTCTCCCTCCCTCCCACCCTCCCTATCCCACTCCTCCAGACGGTCACAAAGCACTGAGCTGATATCCCTGTGCTATGCGGCTGCTTCCCACTAGCTATCTACCTTACGTTTGGAGAAGCATATATTCTTTAAAAAACTGGAGTGCTTTGGGTAAGAACAGCAGGAGTCTAACACCTTTTTGCTTAGACTGCTCTCAGCCTCTCTCCCACCCCAGCATAACTGGAAAGAAGTATAGTTTTACCAGCTTAGAGCTGGCTGCAAAATTTAGTAGCATTATTGTCAGAGTGGGCAGAATCAATTTGGGGAAGGAGGCAAAAATCTATAATCCTGTCAAATAAAAGTGAAGAACTTGGTAGGAAATAAATGGGGAAAACTTGTAGTTTTGCGTGCCCAAGTTTGTGGTCCTGGTTAGGGTGAGCAGTGGACTAGCAAGAAATTTAATGAGGAGGTGGTCCTGGAAAAGAGAGAACTCTAAAAAGGCTGAGTAGATAAGCTCTCCATAACCCTTGGCCTACTGGGAAACTACATTTATCCCAGTTTTTTTTGCAGCATAAATTATAAGTCAAGGGAGACTTGAGAATTTGCTGCAACTTGGAATGTACTTCCTGGTAAGTACAGATCAATAGGCAGAAGGTCTCAACACAAATTATTGACTGACCACAAAGCTATGTAGCCACAAGGATGACCCCTAAAAAGACAGACTATAATATAATAATAAGAATAAGAAAACTGAACAGAGACGTCTGTTCTGTTCAGTGCACATTGTGGGCAGATAAGCATTGCAGTTTATGTCCAGGCAAATGAAAGCAACTCTCAGAAAAATAAAACAGAATTCATAGTTGCTATAATAAGTTATCTAAAATGTCAGTTTTTCAACTAAAAATTATGAGACATGCACAGAAATAGGAAAGTATGACACTATACTCAAGGGAGAAACCAATTAACAGAAACTGACTCTGAGTAGGTTCAAGTGTAGGCTTTAGTAGACTAAGACTTAAAGTAGCTGTTATAAATGTGTTCAAAAAAGTAAAGAAAAATATTATGACAATGACTCAACAAATAGGGAAACTTAAGAGAGAATAGACTCTAAGAAAGAACCAAATAAAATTCTTGAATTAAAAATTCCAAAACTGTAATGAGAAATTCTATAGATGGGCTCAAAACAGATTTGAGATGGCAAAAGAAATAATCAGTGAACTTGAAGTTAGAGAAGTCTTAAGAACATAGAGAAAAAAGATAGAAGAAAAATAAGCAGAGTCTCAGAGTCCTGTGGGATAACATCAATGTAACAATGTACATGTAATGGAACTCCCAGAAGGAGAGGAAAGAGGAAAAAGGGCAGAAAAAATGCTTAAGAAAATAATGGCTGAAAAATTCCCAAATTTGATGAAAACATTAATTTACAAATCTAAGAAGCTCAATAGACACCAATTATGATAAAAATAAAAGACACCCTTCTAGGCCATCATAGTGAAACTGATGAAATCCAAAAACAAAGAGAAAATATTGAAGGCAGCAGGAAAAAAGTGACTGATTTACAATAGGGTAATGTCAGTACAATGAATGGTTGACTTCTAACCCAAAACAATGGAGTCCAGAAGGCACTGGAATGATATACTCAAAGTGTTGAAAGAAAGAAATAACTCTCCATCATCTTAAAAAAATGGTACAAATGAACCTATTTACAAAACAGAAATAGAGTCACAGGTGTAGAAAACAAAAATTTATGGTTACCAAGGGAGAGGGGGGGCTAGCAGGGATAAATTGGAGATTGGGATTGACATATACATACTACTATATATAAAGTAGATAACTAATAAGAACCTACTGTATAGCACAGAGAACTCTACTCAATACTCTGTAATGACCTATGTGGGAATACAGTCTAAAAAAGAGTGGATATACATATATGTATAACTGATTCACTTTGCTGTATACCTGAAACTAACACGACATTGTAAATCAACTATACTCTAATAAAAATTAATTTAAAAAAAGCCTCAAATGCGCTTATTCCTGGCTCTTGGTTTCCACTCAGGGAGGAAGGTGAGAAGAAACAGGTCTCTTATTTCTCATCTTTTTTAAAAAACTTTTCCAGTCTATCTACATTATCAAGAACCCTCCTGGGTTTCTTCTGTGTCCATCACATCACACCACACAATCTGCTGGTGCTTCAGCAGTAAGAAATCTCTTAGGGTTTCTAGTTTTTAAAGACCCCACAGTCCTGGTCTAAGGGGAAAATAATACCCACAGGATTCCAAGAAGAATTGAGAAAATGTGAAATTGGAAAAGGTGAACTCTCAACCTGGAATTTGGCAAGAAAAGTTTGGGTTCAGGAGAACCCTATGTATTGAGGAATCCAATCTAGAACAAGTGTGAGTGTCCATTTATATGTCTGTGAACTTGTGTTATTTTAATTATTGACGATTATAGTTAATTTACATAGTTTGTGAAAATTTACCATTCCAACTGATTTTGTGTATTAAAAAACTAATAAATTAAAAAAATTACATTTGTAGAAAGCACACAAAAAAAGAAGTAACTGTTCATCAAGAGTCTTATATACAGTGAACTTCTCTTTCAAAAGTGAAGATGAAATAAAGATATTCCCAGATAAACAAAAACTGGGGGAATTTGTTGCTGGCAGACCTGTCCTGCTAGAAATACTAAAGGAGCTCCTTCAGGTTGAAATGAAATAACATCAGACAGTAATTTAAATTCACAGGAAGAAATGAAATAAATATGTGAGTATATATAAGATTGTGTGTGTGTGTGTGTGTGTGTGTGTGTGTGTGTGTGTGTGTGTTTATTTATTTATTTCTCCCTCTCTTCTTCTATAAAGATGTTGCCTTGCCAGGTGAGGCATCAAGCAGTAAAAAGCCAGGACAGAAATTCAGAGGGAATCAGAAGTAGTTGGCTGAAGGAGAGGATTATGTCCATGATGATAATTGCTGTCAGGGAGGCCCAGGAGGGACATCTGTGAAGGCACAAACATGACTTGGGAGAAGAATAAGCTTTAAATACTTGCTGGATTCAGAGAGCATGAAGCTTTCTTTAAACAGACATAGTCAAATAAGGTCTTTCCAGTCCCCCTTACTTGCCCTCAGCCTGGCTCTGCTTCCATTCTGGCAAGAGTTGAAATAGCTTAGCCAGTGGGGAGAAAGAGAGAAGAAGCCAACCATAAACTTACCTTCCCAAGTGGTGGACAGCTCACCTATAACTAACCCTAATTCAAGGTGAGGAAGGGGATAAGCCTCATCTTTCAATGAGAATTGAATTGTGGATTGATATTGAAATGGACATTTTTGATTACTGGAATGTTTGTGAATTAAAGGATCTGTAGAACTTTTCACTACCTAAGAGAGGCCAGTAGAGTTGAGAGCCTGCTTTTCTAGGAGCAGAGGACATTCTACCCCATACCCCTACCTGACAGGTTTAAAGGAGAAGTGGAGGCCAAAAGTAACATTCCTTTATGAATTCATCCCATCCTTCCTGCATGTTAAATATCTAGTACACTTGCTTGTTCTTTTTTTTTTAATATAAATTTATTTATTTTTGGCTGCTTTGGGTCTTCGTTGCTGCACGCGGGCTTTCTCTAGTTGTGAAGAGCAGGGGCTACTCTTTGTTGTGGTGCACGGGCTTCTCATCGTGGTGGCTTCTCTTTTTGCAGAGCACAGGCTCTAGATGCACGGGCTTCAATAGTTGTGGCACGTGGGCTCAGTAGTTGTGGCGCATGGGCTTAGTTGCTCCGTGGCATGTGGGATCTTCCTGGACCAGGGCTCAAACCCGTGTCCCCTGCATTGGCAGGTGGATTCTTAACCACTGCACCACCAGGGAAGTCCCCGCTTGCTTGTTCTTTACCAGCACTGAGATTTCTAGTCCCTCAGCCCTTTCAGTTTTTTCCTCCCTGTTCATTCTTATGATTTAGCATTCTTATCAATTCTGAACAGACCCCACAATTTGTTGCTTTAACCAAATTCTTCCCCGTGTGTTTAATGATTACCTCTGATTTTCCATCATACAAATCTTGTAATCATTCTAACCTTTAGAGAAAATCACACATCTGAGTTCTTGGTACCAGGATCATTTAATGGTCTCCAGCCTCAGATGGACCATTTACACTACTCATCAAAATTTTTGTCTGCCTCTGGTCAGTTTCCTCTCCCAGTCACCACATGTTTATCACAGATTTTAACTACTCTCAAGCCCCTTTTTCTGCACTTGCCCTTTTCCCTTCTAGCTGGTAAAGCTGCTGTCTGCATCCGAAAGATAATTGAAGTTGAAGTGGGATAAACTTCATGCTCACTCACATCTTCACTTCTTCCCCTCCAGCCTTACGGAAAGAAGCTTCTATTTACAGCTGATCTTAAGCTCATTCATCCTCTCTCATCTCTTCTATATTTACCCCTCTTCTGTATTTTTAAACTTATCCTCTTCACTAGCTTCTCAACAACTTGGAAACATGCTAAAGTTATTCTCACTTAGAAATTAACCCCGCTGTCAGCCCCTTGTATTCCTTTTCTTAGAGCCCTATATCAGGGCACCCTTTACAACCAGGCATACTGAAAAGTAGTCTCTATTTTCTATCTTCACTTTTTCAGAACCCATTCACTCTGCTCCTAGAAATGGGTATTTATATCTTCTGTCTGACAAATATAATGCTATTTTCTCATCTGCCCTGTGAGATTTGATACTGTTGATGACCCCCCCTCCTCCTGCAGACCCCTCTCCTTCCTTGACTTCTAGGACATCACTCTCCCATGGTTATCTTCCATCCTCGCTGATGCTTCATTCCCTCTGCCCTTTCCTTCTCTATTTCTGAGAGTTCTGTCCTCAGATTCTTATTCTTTTACTTTATACTTTTGTCCCTAAATGATGACATCTGATCTCAAAGTTTTAACTGTGTACCCATGATAATCTGGATCCCTGGTTTGAATCTCTGTCTATTCAAGACCTTGGACAACTTCGCTCAGATTTCCATTCCCCAGATACCATAAACTTAACGTATGGAACACTCATTTTATTAACCTTATCCCAGCACACATGTCTTGCCTACCATGGTGAATGGCATCACCTATCATTTTGCTATCCAAACGAGACATCTGAGTTAAATTCTCACCTATTTAATTTACTTCTGTCTACACACACACACACACACACACACACACACACACACACACACACATAGATATATATATATTTTGGCCACGCTGCATGGGATTTAATTCCCCGACCAGGGATCAAACCTGCGTCCCCTGCATCCCTGCTTGGAAGTGCAGTCTTAACCACTGGACCACCAGGGAAGTCCCTATCTACAAACATTGAATTGATTTTCAAATCATGTAGATTTTGCCACCGTGATATCTACCCTATACTTTTCAACCTCTTCTGTTAAAGTCTCAGTCTAGGCCCTCAAAACTCTCATGGATTATTCCTATGCTCTCTTTGTTTCTACAGCTCCACCAGACTAAGTGTTTTAAAATGCACTTTCCTGCTTAACTCTCTTTAATCCCCATAGCTTTCAAGTTAAAACCTAAATTTCTTATCAGGTTTATAGGTCTCTTATGATATAACCTCTGCCTCCTTCCCAGACACTACCATGTTCCCTTCCTCTCCAGCACTACCCAGCTCTTTTTATCTTCCCTAAATTATTTGTTCTTATTCACATCTACTGTGTGTTTCATGCCACTGTTCTTTTGTGCATGCTCTCCCCACTGCTTCTATGCCTTTTTCCTACTTGCTACTCACCTTTCAAGTCTCAGAACTCTCTCTTTTTCTCTAGTAGCATTGATTCCTCCCTTATTTCTGCCCTCACTCTATTCTATAAAAACACCATTGTGTCAGCTTGGGATTCAGTTAGGATTTCTGAAAGGTTCTTGAGGACAGAACCTCATCGTTTTCATGATTGTATACACAACACAGAGCAGAGTGCCTGGAACATAGTTGGCAATCAATCAGTGTTTCTTCAGTATAATTGACTTAACGATAATAAATTGCCCGGTGTCCAGAGAGCACACTTCTTCCTTTTACCAGCCTTAGTCTTTCAGGTTTTGTGTGGGGGTCAGGATTGTCAGCTCACACTTAAGTAAGCCCTGATGTCATCTCTTGAGGAAACTGAGGGAGAAGCAGGCTGTAGGTGGGCTCTTAGATCTTTCTCTGGATCTTTGTGCTGAGACCCTTCAGTGAATCCCAAGGCAGTCAGGTCAGGTGGGAGGGGTTACACCCATGGTTGTTTTTCCTATTTATTTGTCGATTTTTAAAGTAAATAATCAAGAATTTTGGAATACATGCCCCAAAATTCTAGTTACTATTCTCATGTTTGGTACAGTGTAATCATCTAAGGTTCTAAACTAATTGGGAAACGTAAACTAACGTTTAGTATTGTATCTTCATTTTTTTCAGAGAAACAAAAGCATGTGAGGTTCAATGACTTACTAAAGGAGATTTCTAAGTTTTTGATGAATTAGAAAGAAATGCTCCTCTTATATCCAGTCCTGGACCCCTTCCTATGTCCTTTTAAGGAAACTAGAAAATGAAATTGGATGTTACGGAAATATTCTTCTCAAATTGCTAGTGTTTTAGATTTAAATTCTTTATTTTTAAATTTAATTTTAATTTTTTTGGCTGCATTGTGTCTTTGTTGCTGTGCGCGGGCTTTCTCTAGTTGTGGTGAGCGGGGACTACTCTTTGTTGCCGTGTGCGGACTTCGCATTGCGGTGGCTTCTCTTCTTGCGGAGGATGGGCTCTAGGCACGTGGGCTTCAGTAGTTGTGGCTCGTGGGCTCTAGAACGCAAGCTCAGTAGTTGTGGCGCATGGGCTTAGTTGCTCCGTGGCATATGGGATCTTGGCAGACCAGGGATCAAACCCGTGTTCCCTGCATTGGCAGGCGGGTTCGTATCCGCTGCATCACGAGGGAGGTCCCCCCAAATCCTTTTTTTCTTTTTTTAACTTTATTTACTCTCTCACCATGCAGTCCATCAAAGGATACTGGCTGATGACCTTTTACATGAGACATGGTGCTGCATTTGAGACTTGCAACCATCTAGAGCTGGTCTTACATCTCACCCTTTTGCCTAGCAGCTGTGTGATCTTGGACCAATTACTAAACCCCCTTAAGTTTCTCAGCAGTAGAATGCACTTGGAGGGAGAGATGATTGATTCTTGCCCTAAAGATTCGTTCTTTAACTGGACACATGTGCACTGTAATCCATAGACCAGTGGTGCCACAGCATAAAGAAATAGTTTCCAGACTTCAGTTCCACATGAAGTGGAGTGCAGGAAAAGGGGATTGGTCAGAATGGTGAGCAAGGCCAAAAGATGTGTAACTTGTGGACAAGGATCCATTGATTTTCTTTTTTTTTTTTTTTTAAATAAACTTGAAGTGTCTTCTTGGCTCAGTGGTGGAAGAAGAAGTTGCCTTCCTTAATTACATTCTTCCCATCTTCACTTGTTTGCCTCCATTGCCTCTTTCTCTAGTGGCTGTCCTCCTGTAACCCATGCCTTTTATCTGGTGCCTATTTTTCACAAACTATTAGTAGGCTTATTTTCTACCTGCTCCTTCTTTAGAACCTAGAAATCTCATTGGTATCGTTGATAAAGCCATAGCCCAAAGCTCTAGAATTCTAAAGATCTAATTCTGGGACAGAAAATCCCTGGCTGACACAGGGAAAAAGCCATTTATTATTATTCTGTTCTATCTTACTGACTTTGTTCATTTGTCATAAGTATAACCTAAAGTAGGGATGTCAGATACTCTGTTTAAGAACAGACAATTCAAGACAGTTTCTGTATTTAATACACATTAATAAAACAGCCTTCTAAAGGTAAAGTCCTTTCCATGTGTTCATTGCTTTCTTGCTTGTCCCACCATGCTTTCGAAACTGTCAAGACACACATTCTATAACCACAACACACATGATGCTGATAAGGTACGGCTGCTTAGCAAAGTATTTGAGCTTCCCTTGCATGGACTGTTCTGTACTGGGCCTTGGCATCTACCCCAGACATCAAGAGGCAAACCAGAAAGACTTAATTCTTGAAGCACATATTTCCCTTTGTTTGAGGTACAGTTGGGGTACCAAAGCCCTGTGCTGTTTCTTTGCAGCAGCAGGGAAAACCAGGTCAGTGAAAAAGGCACTGATCCCTCTGTCAGCCCAAGCAGGGGTGAGTCAAGAGGAAATATCACAAAAGGAGCTGATGGCACTCTTCTTCACATTGTAGAGCTGCCTATTGAGAGGCGTGCTAAGCAAGCAATGCAAGCTTCTTTCTAACAGCTACTGTCTTCCAGCATCTAAAATGAGCGGGCTGGAATCTTGAGACAATCCTTAGGAGAAAGTGTGGGAATAAAATGTTAACCTTGATGCCAGATGATGCCAAATGTTTTGCCTTCTGAGCTATGGCTATGAAAAATTTGTGGGACCCCAGTTGGTAATGGTTTTCAGGAATGTCTCTTCAGTTGCTTAATAACTTCTCATGGGCTTGGTTCATTGCCATTAGAGTTGGTGATGGGAATTTAAAAATACTTTTGGAGGGCTTCCCTGGTGGTGCAGTGGTTGAGAGTCCGCCTGCTGATGCAGGGGACGCAGGTTCGTGCCCCGGTCCGGGAAGATCCCGCATGCCGCAGAACGGCTGGGCCCGTGAGCCATGGCCGCTGAGCCTGCGCGTCCGGAGCCTGTGCTCCGCAACGGGAGAGGCCACAGCAGTGAGAGAGGCCCGTGTACCGCAAAACAAACAAACAAACAAACAAACAAAAATGAATAAAACAATATTTAAAAAAAAAATACTTTTGGAGATCATTTTGTAAAAGGCATTGATGATGGCGAATTATGACACGGTTACCTCAGGTAAATGGTTTAGAATGATGTGCCACAGGGCTCAGGAACATAAAAATAATAGAACAGAGATCATGGGATTTAGGGGAAAACTGGTGAAGAGAGGATTAACTTAGAAGTAAATTGTGAGAAATGAGAGCAAAAATCTTCCAGAATTCAAGGATAAGGTGACCTGATAGGGCCAAGGACAAGCAAAAAAAGCAAATATTGATTGAAGTAGTTCCTGGGAGCTGTGGGACATTTTTCAAGTACATTCACTTCTGTGAATGCCATCGCAAATACAAAGGACACTGAGATATGTCTGTGAATCGTTCATGAAATGACTTTAAAATGTTCTCTTTAATTAGTGATGACAACCAATTGGCCAGTTTAGGGGCCTCGGTGGACTGGCTTAGATTAAGTCCACCAGGGAGGGTGTTTGGTGACCCAGCACATGGGAGAAAGTCCTCCCATCTTGTCAGAGCTGCAGTGTGTAAACTCTGTGTCTGAGCTAGACAAGAAAAACACCCTTTTGACTTTTAGAAGAGACATTTTGAAAGGGGGAATGATTAAAGCATTATGTTTTCCAGGAAAATGAAGCATACAGAAAATTGACTCCACAGAGAGCAGAGGCCTTTGTCATACTAAGGAGAAAGAATTGAAAAACAATGTGCCTGGCTCTTCTAGGGAGCCAGAGAATGCACTCTTCTAGGGAGTAGAATAAGGTGCTGCGTTTTCCCAATCTTACATTTTCTCCCAGGATTCCAGACCCCATGTGGAGGATGTCTAGGTCCAAATTAATGGTACCTACATTGTGTCTCTATCCTTTGCCCTGTCTCTGACTTACATGTAGAGCAATAACATCACTGTGGAGCAAGAGAGCTCTGGTGAGCCCAAAAGACAATCAAATTGTGGGAAGCAAATGGCCATATACATACTTGCACTGAAGTCTCACAATTTCCACAGTCTTTGTGCCTGCCTGTCTGTTTGTATATCCGTCTCTCTCTTTCTCTGTTGCCGTTTGAGGTCAAGCCCAGTCTCCCCAAACTCTTACCTCCCCAACTGAGAGGGTCAAAGGATCTGTCAGGTGATCATGCTATTGAGTTTGGAATCTTAGATACCCTCTGAAGTGAGCCTTTGACTATGTTATCCAGAATTTGTACATCATCATGGCCTAGGGCTATCAGAAAATTTTTTGGTATTCTATTTTATTTTGTTTTATTTTATTTTATAATTTTATTATTTGTTAACATGAGGTAATAGCTACACTGGATTGACAGACACAGAATTACTGAAAAGTAATCAGCCATTTCTCATTACCTTCACAACCATTTCTCTGAGCTATGTCACCATCCATTCTCGCCATGATTATTTCAATTGTTTCTAATTGGTTTTTACCTCTTTCCTTTGCCCCTTTCAGTCTATCCTCCACAAGTGGCAGATTTTAACATAATCCTGATCATGTCCCTCCTTTGCTCAAGTGCCTGCAATGACTCCTTATTGTATTTCCAGTAATAGCTGAAGTCCTTACAGTGGCCTCCAAGGTCTGGATAATCTGGCTTCTCACTAAATTTCTCTTCAAATCCTACTATTCTTCTCTATGATCACTCCTCTTCACATGCTTTGGCCTTCTCACTGTTCAAACATGTGAAACTCTGATGAAGATCAGTTTGGAAGCTCTGATGTCTCAAAAACCAACCACTCAAAGTTCTCTCTTATCTGATAACATAAAAATGTATTAAGTAGGAGGCTAGCTGAATCCTGGAGCAAGAAAAGACTTTAGACTTGGTCTCCTGATGGGCCTTGATAATACAGAGGCAGACTCCTCGAACTCAGAGCTCAGCCAACCTCTGTCTCATCGTCCTGATCTCAGGATCCAAGAGAACACATAGAACTCATGCTTGGTGAACAACTCTTTTAGGACATTAATGCTTCTGAAGACACAGCACAGCCCTTTGTTCTCAGGTGTTTTGGAAGATGTGCTGGTTGGTTGTAGATGGAATCCAAGATGCTCAAATGTGGCCAATGTAAATTGACAGCCACACATTTGAGACTGATGATTGTGATTGAGCATGGGGATAGCTACCAAACCTGGAATAGCCTGAGACCGTTTCCTAAACTACTGAATCCAGAAGAAAGGGTGAGAGAGGATGCTGGGGGTCAAAGGAAGGAAAAGAATATCATCTCCTTCCTTAGATAGTGTACTAAGTAGCCCAACATGATCTTCCCAGATACACTTTGTAATTAATGCGGGAACCAAATACCAACCTCTGAAGTTGGAAGAAATCAGCAACCCTAGATTGGGCTATAAACCAAAGATCAACTGATTTCCAGGCAAAAATATTGAGACAGAGGAATACAGTCTCTTTGATGGTATATTGGTATCTGATTTTTGACAGAAAGTTATCTGCAAGTTGGGCTATGACCTGAGTTACAGAACAGGCCATTAAAACCTCCAAGGAGAATATTATTATATCATAGTGCTGGTCAATGTCAATGAAGGGCAAGTAATATTTCTGTTCTTGTGAGAAACTGAGATGTGGCAGGCTATGAGTCTGTGTGCGGTCATAGAAGAACATGTTTGGATGTTGTTCCTAATAGTGAGGATGGGTTGCCCTGCGATAAGCACATTTGCCCAATCTATCCTTGTAGGCTGGCATTTGTCCTGCATTTTCTGCCCAGAGAAGAGACTTGTGTGTTCTTTCTACACATTGAGGACAAACCTCAGACTGAACACAGAGCACTCTTTTAAAATCTGGTCATTTAATTCTCCTGCTTAAAACCTTCAAAGCTTCACAGTGCCCCTAAAGTAATGATCAACATTTTAAGAGCCTCCAAGGTCATAAAGAGTCTGACTTATGTTCACTGGTCATTTTCTGCCACCACACTTTGCTCATAGTGCTCCAGGCACGGTGACCTTCTCAATGGTCTTTGAATTGCACAAGCTAGTCATCCCTCTTTCTGGAATTTCTCTCCCTGAAACACCCCTCCCTGCATACTCATGTGACCAGTTTCCACTCCTTCTTCAGATTTCAGCTTAAATGTCACTTTGGGAGTAAACATCTTGCCTGATATCTCCAAAGACAGGGTGCCTGAGATTTTGTTATTATTGTACCTTATACGTTTTTTTATAACCATCATTTTAGTTGTAATTATTCAGCTATCTCCCTCTTTATTAGACTGCAGACTCCATGACGTTCGGAGCTGTTTCCACCCCAGACACTGCTGTATTCAATTCCTTGTGCAGGGTCTGGCACAAAGTAAGTGGTCAAGAAATACTTTCTGAAGATTGAATAATTTATAACCATGACCTTAATCATTTTAGCCTCACGCTGGGATTCTTGTATAATGAACCTGCATTGCTGGAAGACTCTTTTAAGACAAATATTTTAAGCTTAACAAAGGGAACTTTTTTTTTTTTTTTTTGATGTAAAAAGGCAACAGCAGAATTCTAGCGCAAGTAATATTGTAAGGAATTCAGTCCTCATGCTTCAGAGAGTAAACCAGTCACCATTTCAGGGTAAGTTGAAAGATGTTTCCCTCTTGCCTTATCCATCAGAGTATTGCAGTTGGCAGACTTCTTTATCATTTCACTTTTCTTCCTCTGAATGATCTTGGATGTGGTCTGGTACATTGCTCAGTGACACTACAAAGGGCAGAGCATCAGAATATTCCCAAAGCAGGGCTGTTCTGTGTCCACAATACAGTATGAAAGACAAATGTCTAAGAGGTACCACTTTCTCAAAGGTTTGGGCCTAGTACTCCTGATAGTTGAAGGATGCTTGTGGCAAGGTTAATTCGTTTAGGTTCATACCTAGTGCTATGGTTGCCTAGCCTTTTAGAATTCTGAGTAGAAGAGCATCTGTTACTAAATTCAATAAAGACAGAACTGTTCCAACTCCAGAAAGACAAGTTCTCAGAGATGTTTGGCTATCTCACTGCTCAGAGATTCAAGGTTCCTTTTAATCAAGAGGGAGAGAACTCTCTTACCATCTTAGAATTCAGGACCTCTACAATATTTAAGAATAGGTCTTCTTAGACTTGAGTTTGAATGAAGAGACATGATACAGATTATGATATATGCTTATAAATATATACATATTGGTGTTTGTTAATGTATCAACGTTAGGTGAGCTCTTTCTAATGTGAACATATACATTCTACATATTTAGTAAATTTAATACTGTGTAAACATTAACCCTATTTCCTTTAAACATTGGGGGGATTTTCCCATGCCTTTATGCCATGAATATTAGTTCTTATTTTCTAGAATTATAGTCACAAATACAAAAACTGTGAAAGACTGGAATAAAGTTTTACAAACCCAAGGACATTATCTGAAAATTTCGTTTTTTTGTACCCTTAATTACTAGTATGAGTTAATTTTCTCTTGTATCTTCCCTCTAAAGTTAAATGCCAAAAAAATTCCAACTGAGTAAGTTATCCAATTTGAGGAGTTCTATTTGTTGGAATACTTGTCATAAATTTAAGAGATGTAATAATTTCTAAATCTTTAACCATGTCTCCTACACTATTCCACAGAGATGAAGTTTGTTTGGTGTAAACTTAGATAGGAGACAAAAACCCCAAACTAAATTCCCCTGATTTTTTGATGTCTAGGAATCAAGAGTTTTTACAGAGTTTGAGAGGCAAGTTGAAATAGATGTGTGTGTGTGTGTGTGTGTGTGTTATTCTCTCATCTCAAACAGCTCCCTATGGAAGAATAACTTTTATTTTAGTAATACTTTACTTTTATTGGCTACCTACCCTGATGTAGGAATCGTACTTCTAGGAAGATAAAACTGTTCTATTGTAGCTTGTAACTAGAGCATTGTCAGCAGATGGGAAGTTGCATGAATAAAGATTGAAAAAGAGAAGAGGGACTGAGATTGTTTTTCCTGTTTCCCAACTGGCAAAGGAAGATTTGTTTGCAGGTGACATTTGCAAAAATAATGACATGTGTGAAACATGAGCATTCCCTAAATAAGGAAGCTAACATTGTGGGTCTACTCTATGCCTGATATTACACACACATGTACTTCATTCAGTCTTTAAAGTAGACTTGTGAGGTAAATGTTATTATCCACATTCATAGATGTTCGGTTACTAGTCACAGCATACCTAATTAGTAGGTAATTCACATCAGATCTCTCACACTGCAAATTTATGATCTTCCTATGGTAATCATCACACATCACATAAAAATAATTAGATTTTGAGTATATTCAGGCATAAAACAGCAAGGGAAAGTGCCTGCCTAAATCTTGATTCAGGGTGAAGAAAAAAATATAACCCCCTCCTGAGAATTAGTAATCACAAGTCTGCCCATAGATGTGTTTGAAAACCTCAAACCAAAAATTTTATTTAAAGTAGTCTTAGATTTGACCCTTAGACAAAAATAAATAAGTAAATAAACTTTAAAAAAAATCACAAAATATACAAAGAAGCAATTCACCATCAGTGAGAACAAGGACAACCAACAGTAGAACAAACATGAAAATTTCAGGTATTGCAATTATCAGACTGATAATATAAATTAAATATATTTAACATTATTTAAGATTTAAAATATACTCTTAAAATATCAGCAAGTATCAAGAAACTATAAAAATGACTAAAAAGTTTTGTCAAACAACAAATTTCTACAAATTAAAAACATTATAACTGAACTTAAAGAGTTGGTGAGTTAATTAGAAGTTTAGAAACAGCTAAAGATAGAATCAAGAAAATAGAATGTGGTCTTGAAGAAATTTTCCATATGTCAACCCAGAGAGAAAACAAAAGCAGTTAATGAATTTGGAACATACAGTGAGAATTTCTATTATGTACCTAATCCCAGAAGGAGATAATAGAGAGGAATAAAGAAGAAGAAATATTTGAAGGGATGATGACTGAGAATTTTAAGAACTGTTAAAAGACCTCAAACCTCAAATCCATAATTACCAGTGGGGCAAATAAAAAGACACATCGTAGTGGAGAGTATCAATGATACTCTAGTTCTTAACTACATGGAGAGAGAAAAGATCAATCACCGCATATGAAAACAGTTAGACAGAAGGTTAATATCTCAATAGCAATAAAAAGGTTAAAATACAGAGGAATATTATCTTCAACATGCTGAGAATAAAAAAACCAAACCCTGTAAACTTAGAATTCTACACTCAAAGAAACTACCTTTCAATAACAAGGGAGTAATACAGATGTTTTCAGTCAAGTTGAAAATTGAAAGTGTTAATTACAGTAGACTTTCACTGAGGGCATTTCTAAAGGATGTACTTTAGGTAGAAACCAAATAGTCCCAGATGGGAGGTCTGACTCTATACATGAAAGTAGTAAATATAGGGTGAGTCTAACAAACTCTGACTTCAAGAAACAATGTTAATAACTTCTAATTGGGGTTATAAAACAAGATGAAACTAAAATGTTGGACAGAAACAACATATAAATTGGGAAGAGATGACTAGAGTTCAAGTGTTCAAAGAACCTGGTATTCTCCAGGAAACTGGAAAACCTTGACCTTAAAAGTAGTGAGTAGTCATGTTAAAAGACCTAGTGTATAGAGAGTATAATTTGCAAACTAGTAGAGAGAATAAATAGGAGTGAGAAATGAAGAAAAAAAAAAAAGATTTGAAAGAAGAGATGTAAGGAGGAAAAAAGAGAGAAAGAAAGAGTGAGACAAGTTGGACTGAATTGTGTCTTCCACCTCTTCAAATTCTTATGTTGCAGTCCTAACCCGCAGTATCTCAGAACAGCGGTCCCCAACATTTTTGGCACCAGGGACTGGTTTCATGGAAGACAATTTTTCCATGAACTGGTGGGGGGGGGGATGGTTTCAGGATGATTCAAGCACATTACATTTATTGTGAACTTTATTTCTATTATTATTACATTGTAATATATAATGAAATAATTATACAACTCACCATAATGCAGAATCAGAGGGAGCCCTGAGCTTGTTTTCCTGAAACTAGATGGTCCCATCTGGGGGTGACAGGAGACAGTGACACCCGAAGTGTGTTGCTTATGTCCAGTCTACTCCATAATCTTGTTTTGGTTGCTGTCACTGCAGAAAACCCACTGATTTGAATTTAAAGACATCTTTTCATTTTGCATTCATGCATGACACAGGAATTCAGTTGTGCATAAAACATATTACTTTGCAAAATCAAAATGTTTTCAGATGATTTGACTTATGCCGGTAAGGTGAAATGTGGCCAGGGGTCGTTTGAACATATTTCATCTCATGAGAATTGAGAATAGTTATGGATCTGGACTTTGGAGTTGGTCAGAGTTGACTTGAATCCTGTGTGAGCACTTCCAAACTACTGTGGTCAAACATGTCACCTCTTTTTGTCTCATTGTTCTGAATTTCTGAAATTTGTAATTCAGAAATTTATAAAATCAGGATTCCTCATGAAATCTAGAAGGTCACACTTCAGGGAAATTGAATTGGGAAGAGCCCTTATCACTGTAGAGACAAAGGAAGTTTCTTTCTGGCAGCTTTGAACACAGTAGAATGCAAACAGAAGTTTACCAAATAAACCCATTATTCCCTAAAATGTTTCTATTTATCCCTTTATTAGGTTAGTTGCATAGAATTTCACGGTCAGAAAAATGAATTAGGGACAGAACAGTTACCTGGTAGCTTAATTTGATAAGTGTGGGCCAGGGAGTCGTGGGCAGTGTAGTACCGCTCTGAGACATAGGTAAGAGTGGCCCTTGCTTGGGGAGCCACCCTTTAGAGGGTCCTGCTCTGGCCCTACTCTGGTTAAGCCAGAGGAGTTTGGGAGGCCAAGAGGATGTGCCTGCCTAGAGCCCCCGCCTTCCTTTCTATACTACATGTGAAATCCCTAGGATCCCCAAATTCTCTGCTCAAATGGCCTAGAGCCAAGCCCCCATGTCTGTCCATTTTAACCAGACCACTGACCGCGTGTATACGTCTAGGCCCCAGGCATGGCCAAGGAGCAGTGGTTTGGGGGATGGGGGATGGGGTGAGGGAGCTGCATATATGGATTAATGGGGTCTATGTGTGTGCACCAGACCCCTCATCATGCAGGATAGAGCCTGGGAAACAGGCTGTAAGCTGGGCGCCTGGGCAGGGAGGGGCTGGCTCTCCCAGTGCTGCCACATTCTGGGACTCTAAGCAGTCCAGGAATTCTAAATTCAAATTTAGCCTCCCAGGTCTCTTAAAGGTATGTTATCAAACATATTTCATTTAGCTGCTTTTTTCCCTTTATTTATAGAACTTTTGTGCTATGATATTACGCTGTGTTATGCATGTGGAATTCCATTTGTACTCTCGCTCTGGACCCCACAGATGTCAGATGCAGGCTGCAGCGCAGGACATGTTACAGAGAGTCATAAACTATAGAATGTCAGAGCGTCATTGTCAAGATCAATATTGTGCAATCATCTCATTTTACAGAGAAGGAAAATTACACCCTTTAGAGACTAAAATTTAGACAAAAATTTAACAGCGTTTTGGATCTTGGGTAAAAGAGGACACAGGTTCTATAATACAGGAGATATGAAGGCTAAGAATGACTTCAACCGTATTAATTATTGTGTTTGAAATTCAGAAGATACTGGTGTTTTATGCACTTAAAAAAGTGTTTGGTTACCTTTTCCTGACAGACGGTGGTTGGAGGTACTGGTGAACTAGAGTTCAGCCTCACATTCCTTAAGGGAGCCAGTGCCCACTTCTGGGAGGTTCTGGCATAAGCCATCCAGTGGGAAGCAGACCTAAGTGTATCCTCATACTGAGGTGAACATACTCTGCTCTACCCAGTGCCCTCATCCTGGCCACTACTGAATGCACCAGGAGCATATGCCCAACTCACGTGAGCCCATTTGACTTGCCAGGCACCTATTAAGTGGCTCATAGGACTGTCTTGCCTGACAGGGATATTAGTGACTAATTTGACCCTCTCTTAGGAAATCTGAACGTAAAATACAGAGAGAACTGGGAGTGGGTATTGGGCGCAGAAGTGTCACACAGAGAGAAAGCAGCATGGGGACGTCATAAACAAGCAGAAGCTGGTAAGGCAGGAGCAATAAAGTCAAGGAAAGAAGCAGTAGCTGCAGGTTCAGGGAGGAAAGTTGAGTCATGTTAGTGGTGAAGACGGGTGAAAACAGACAGCTCCATAGCTGAGGTGGGGTTAGGTGGGGGGGAAGCAAAGTAACTTGGTCTTTAGCACTACTCAGGTTCTCCGTGACTTACCGGTTCATAATATTCCAAACTGCATGAGGCCTGCTTGCCTGAGATTGATTTTCCTTCCCAAGAATTCTTACCATTCAGCTTTCCCTGAAGCATAGAAACATAACACTGATGAATGATAACATTTACTGAGCTCCCACTTTTTGCCCAAACTGTTTTAAAACTTTTTCAAGGATTTTCTCTTTAATCCACAAAACAATTCTTTGAAGTAGGTACTTTCGTTAACCCCATTTTAAACATGAGAAAAGCGAGGCTGGAAAGGTTAAATAGCTTGCCCAACGTCACACAGTGAGTAGGAGCAGAACTTGGAATTCAAATGTCGGCGGCCTGATTTAAAGCCCAAACTCGAATCGACCACACAGTACTACTCTGCATGGTTGAGATTTGTTTTCTTTATTCTCCTGTTTATTAATATTTTGCTGCTCACTCCCCACACACCGTATTCTACACAAGGTTTCTGTTTCTTGAACCCAGAGTTCCTAATTATGTAATCTAGTTCTTGGCAACAGCAGACCTGCCAGTCTCAATCACTAGGCAACCAGTTTTCATTCCCTTTTCATAGGCATGGGTGTTATGCTGACCCTGCTGTCCACATAAGCAGGCCACCTCCTTGGAATACAGTGTTTGTCTGTGGCCTGTTCCTAAGAAAAGTGATCCTCTGTCCTAACACAGCCTGTCCTAAGCCCAGCAGAATTGTGTCTCCTCCCCCAGACTGAGGTCTCCTGAGAGTACAAATTGGTCATTTGTTTTTTTGTCTCTGGTACTTCTCACGCTGTCTGGGACAAAGTAGATGCTCCAAAACAGCTCCGTAAAGGAACACAGTTCCTTCTTATTTATGCTCTGGGCTTCAGATGTCTGTCCTAGTCTATCCTGGGCACAAACCAACTGGTTAATAAAGAATATATACCTAAGAAAAAAGGAAGAAAAGAAAAAGAATATGTACCTAATCCAGGTGGCTTTCAACTCAAAATCATAATATGTAGGCATTAAAAAAGATTCCTTTGGAATTAGAGACAGAAGGTCAAACCAGTAACTTTGTAGCAAGATGTATGTGATTGAGTGACTAGTACATAATTGAAAATAATATCTTTGTGTAGCACTTTATGGAGTGACAAGCGTTTTCACCTAAATGGTCTCACTTGATACTCACAGTATACCTTCAACAATTTATTATTCTGGTCTTGAAGAGTGCTCCTTACTAAACTGTGGCAGGCAGCCACGTGGGCCAATCGTACCTTCTCTGCTGCTGCAGTTCTGTGGGACTCTCCACTCTGTGGGTCACTGGTGGCCCTGCTTAGAAAACGCCAGGATGTGGGTGGGATTGGGTGGGGATGGAGGAGTTCCTCCTCAGTTCCATCTGTGATCAAGCCTTTGCAAATGAGGGGGCAGGTGGTCATTTCCCCCTGGGCATCACCCTCCTTCTTGCCACCATCCTGACTGGTGCAACCCGCACCAGTCTTCTCCAACCCATCACACACCCAGCTCTCATGGAGGTTGAAGATTTCTAACAGAGGAGAGTGTATCTCTGTCTAAGGACTTGGCCTTCAAAAGAAGGGTGAACCATGCAAAGCTCTGTCTTTCCTGATCTCTTTCATCTCTGTTGCCTCCCCCCATCAGTCCTTTCTCCAGTCTCCTACACCTTTCCTTGAGAATCTCCATTACCCTCCACCACCTTTTCGACCTTCCTAAACCTTAGCCCAATTATTAATTCAAGAGGCTCTTGTCTGCACGGTCATGAATTATTCAGAGGCAAGACTGTGGGCCGTGGTCCTGCCAGTGCTGATGGAGATAGGAACTTCAGATCACTTCAGTCTCCTCACCAGAGATGAACCAAGTAAATTTCCTCACAAGTTTACCTGGGATGCTGGCACATGTTATCACAGTCCAGATTACTTTCTCTGCGATAATACAGTCAAATATCTGAGGCAGAAGAAACAGTCACCCTGCCTCTTGAGAACAATAAACTCTGGCATTATTGTGAGGGCCTTTGACTCTTTCCTGGGCTTGGATCAAGTTACCAGAGCTTCTACTAGGTACAAACCTGTTGCGTTTTGCCATCCAAGAAAGATGACCCGCCTCTGATTAATTTTCTAAAGTTTCAGATTTTTTCTTCTTCCACACCAAACCCAGTCCCTCTTGCCCAAGGGACTGGGGTCAGTTGATTCTACCACAGTGCTAAGAAAATGGAACCTTAGAGAAATTAAGTGAATTACCAAGCAATGGCAGATGTAGGCCCTACAGTGTCTCACTCATAAATATTAATCATGTACTCTGTAAGAGATTTACTGGTGGCTCTGAGGAAACTTCTGGTGGTAAATTATTGAGTCTATTTGTTGATCTCCTTTTCTACATTTCCTTCTTTTCCTTTCCAGCACCCTCTTAAAAAAAAAAGTGTTAACTGTATTCAAAACTCCTGATTTAGAGTGATCAAGAGGTAAACTTTTGTCTCTTAAGTTGGCAAAGTGGAAATTTCTGAAGATACTAAGGTAAAGGGTAAGTTTTCTTTATGCAGTTACTTCTTTATAGCTCCCCCAGAGTGAATGCTCATAGCATATATATTCTATGATTCTATGATTATCTCTTCTACCAACACTATGCCTTGCACATAGTAGGAATTCAACAAGATCTCTGTTAAAATTCTAAGTATGATATTATTGAGAATGTTGAAATAACATCATCCCAGAAGCTGGACCCTTGCCAGTAATGTTCATGTTGGGTGACTTCTCTACCAACCAATTCTGCTCTGCCATTGAGATTATTATTTTTTTAAATAAAATTATGTGAAAGTTAATGTGTTTACCAAAATGGAAAGGTCTAGAAAACATTTTTCTCTTTATTTATTTTTTTGGCTGCACCGTACGGTATGTGGGATCTTAGTTACCAGGGATGCAACCCGCACCCCCTGAAGTGGAAGTGTGGAGTCTTAACCGCTGGACCACCAGGGAAACCCCTATTTTCCTCTTTACTTTTGACGAGTTCCAATCGCGGCAGAAAAAAATTCTGGCTCATTATTTTCTAAGCAGTGCCTCGTCTGAGGAGATGTACATCTCCCTTCCTCACTCAGCTTTTCTGGTCAATCCTAAAGGCCATTGAGTTTCAAAAACAAACAACCCCCAAAACCAAACCGAACCAAAACAAACTCTTCCTCACTTTACCTCCCTCCCTCTCATTTCACCATTACACAGTCTGCCACACCGCAGTCCCCCGACAAATTGTGCTCTCTCTCGATATCTCTCTCCTGTATTTAATATACACCTGCAGAAAGTGGACTTTCCCGTGGTAAATGCTGATTATGTTTGTCTTAACAACCATTTTATGTGCTGGGAATTTGTTTTCTCACCTCTGCTAGCAGCCTAAGCATCCCTGGGACATATTTCCAGATTTTCAAGGAAAGAAGTCCTGTTTTCACACTAAGCGTAATGGGCTCCTTTTTAAAGATTGGTGGGTGTGCCGCAGGCTGGGTATGACACGTGGTCTTTCCAGTAGCCACGAGAGACTGGCATTCAGAGGTATTAGTTTCAGTCCAAGTAATTGTAGAGCAAGGTGAGCAGCATTGTAAGAATGCAGACCCTGAGTAGATACCTGGATGGGTTGGACAAGGGAAGGCAGATAAGCCCACAGAGACCTTTATAGAATGGGTCCTGAATAGAGCATATGTGTGTAACAGGATGTTAGGTAAGATTCTTGCTGTTTTACTCATAGCTGAGGCCTCAGAGCTAAGAACAGTCGGTGGCAAGTTCCCCACATTCTGGAAAGGATGCTCTATCATTCCCAGAAGATGAGGGTTTCCTTGAGGTATATAAATGGATGACTGTGCAGGGGCCTTCTCTTTCTGCTGGGGAGAGGAGAGGATTACTTCCCAGTATATCAAGGAGAACCCGAAGTTGGCAGGGATGTCTGTCAGGAAGGAGACTGCCATTTCAATCCCGTTCTCGTGACATGTACATTAAGGAAATTTGTGGTCCCGTGTCGTTGAGGGACGACCCTGGATGGGAGCAAAGATGGACAGAAAGTTCTTGGAGAACTTGACCTGTGCCCCCTAGGCTTTAGAGTTTCAGAGACTGCGTCTGGTCCTCAGCTGGAAGGTCCAAAGGCAAGAAGCTGGCTGACGTTGCCCTGATGGCAACACAAAGAGGAAGGGCCACTACACTTCCAGGTTTGGCAGGGAAAGGTGCTGAGTATTTTGCTGAGAGCCAGAACAAGCAGGAAGCAAGGGCCAGGCTTTTCATCTTGAAAAGGGTCCCACTCCGGAGGGCTGCCTGTCACCAGAAAGAACACAACAGAGACAGCAGCACTGCGGGCGAGACCGAGGGGTGGTTCTCAGTGTCCAGCCAGAGATTTCATAGGCCAGAAAAGGGACTCTTTGCGGGGGTAATCTCTGTGGGGAAGGGGGAGAAAGGTTCTTCAGAGCTGCCCCGTGAAAGAACGAAGCAACATTAGAAGAGAGGACTGAGGTGACAGATTGCCACTCTCAGTCAGGAGCCGTTTTACCCTTTCCCTTCTGAAGCCCCTCTGCCACTGCACTTCCCCAAATCAAGTGCAGAACAGTGAGAGGGAGGAAGAGTGAACGAGGAAGATGAAGAAGTAGGGACCAGGCAGAGCCTGCTCCTGCCCTTCTTTGGGTTTTGAGCCTGAGTTAGGCTCAGGTCAGAGGAGTCAGAAAAACTTTAAATCAGTTGCAAGAGTGAAACTTGATATTAGACAGGGCTAGACTTTTTTTATACCTAAAGATGGTACCGTTTATTATTATCTGAAAGGCACTGGAGAAGCTATGAGGTGTAAGAAATTGCCCAGAGAAGAAAAGCAAAGGTATACATGAGAAAAAATAAAGATTTCTTTCTTTATCTTCATACTCTACTGTGCCCGACTTGTTCAATAGATCAGTTATGTGTTCTATCAATAAATGTTTGGCAAAACTCGACATCGATTTATTTCCCTTCTGATGAGAAGCCCCTGTGGCCAGACTCCCTTTAGCACATTAAGCTAAAATGAACAAAAGGGATTCTAAATGACTTGGGTGGGAAGGGATTGTTGTATAATAAAGATTTGAAAACCCACTACAAGCTTTTCTAGCATTTGCTCAAGATGTTCATGAGCTCCTTTTGGTTAGGCAGTATTTCAAATACAAATGCTCTCTGAGACTGGAAGTATAGCTTGGAGCAATTTAGATCTTGGCTCACGGCCTTGGTCCTTGCTAGAATCGTACTTTACGTACTATTATGCCTTATTGGGAACTATGAAGAAGTTCATTATCTTCCTTTGAACAGGAATTCAGGAGAACTATTTATTTCAAGCGTTACCTTAGATCTTGTGCAGTGGTCTCTTAATCTAGCTAAACTTTGGCCTGGCCATGTGCCCGAGTGTAGGTAATGCACATGGGCATAGAGAAAATTTTACTGTGATGAGTTGGATAATTTCCTGGGGATGGATATTCAGTTTCTTACAGTTATAAAAGAATTTTGGTATTTGCTGTCTGGGGGCTGGTTCTCAGATGGTCCATAGCTCTAGCCTATAGAGACATAATGTATTTACACGTGTGCTAAATTAAGCCCCCAAGCAGCGAAACCTTAGGACCTCTGTAAAACCAATGGAAATGTCATGAAGTGCACACTCTGAGAATATTAGGCTTATCCCATGCAATTGTCAAGAATTAGATGATTTTCCTCTCCAGAAGAGATTAGATTGGTGATCTCCAAACATAGGAAGAAAAGTGTAAGTGAAAGGGAATTTGTGTCTTCTTTCTTTTCATATCTCATATGGGTAAAGCCAAAAGATTAAGTATAAAATATATGTAGCACCTAAAATTTAGATTGGACCAAATAAAACATTTAAATAAGGACTGCTGAGAGTGTGGAGTCTCTTGGACTAGTTATATAGCAAAGGCAGTACCCCGATTTTGATGTTGGGATATATGTCACAGAGGGAAAATGACTGGGCTCTAGAAATCCATTCAGCACTCTTAACTGTATTCCCCGTATTCCCATATTTCACCAAACATTTCAATTTGGGGTGTACAGATGTCTGGGAAGTGCTGGCCTCCTCTTACTTTGCCTTCCACTTGTAGGATTCCAGAGCATCAGACAAATCTTTCACTTTAATTTAAATTAGATCCTAGGTTTAAATGTTTTCAAACTGAACTCCTTTTCCTAAAGAATTTTATGATAACTTTGACATTCAAAATTAAAATCAAGAGGCTTATTTATAACCAACTATTTAAAAACCATCAAACATTTTGCTCGTTTCCATTTGGGAACAACGGACCTATTTGCAAAAAAAAAGCTTAGAGAGAGGCATGCCCTTTTCAGATTCCCCTGGAGTGTCATTAAATAGGGTGTTCCTATTAAGTTGTGTGGTTAGTAGGTAAAAACCTAACACTCTGTAACTCAAACAACTATAGTGAAATGTAATCTGTACTCCCAGTTAAGTGACTTAGTGAAATCATACATGATGAGCTTGTTATCATGAGAAATACAAAGCAGAGAAATGCAAGTTTCTGTTACTGTTATGCAAGCAAACTTCTTAGGAAAAATATGATCACAGATGCAATAAATCTATGAAAGAAAGTTAAAGTTTCAATATTAGCCTACATATTTATATAATCTATTGGCATAAAATTATAATAAACATACTCATGTGAAAACATCATTCATCTTGAAAGTTCCTCATGCTGTGAATAAGGCAAAGATGCCATCCTGAATATTTGAAGAAATAAAGATCAATACTGTGAGAATCCTGGAAACCCCTACATGTGGCATGTGAAAACAGATTCAAATTCTCTGAGCTCTGTCTGACCCTTCTATAAGGAATTAATAGAAACAGTCACAGCACCAGTAGTGTGCTAGTAAATGTTTAACAACAGTCTTTTGGAAAAAAAATATTTGTACATATATATGTACGTAAGTACATTATAAATTTTACTGATATAAAGGATGTGTAGCACACAATTGACAAATAATAATAAAATATAAAATACTCTTTATTGTTAATGCCATATAGCCAATTCGGAGTGCTGTAGTTGATTTTTGCTGAACTCTATTTGTAAATAGCCAACCTAAGGTTGTAATTGATGAATGAGTACAGTTCTGATATGAATGATATTTTTATTTATATTAATAAGTAAGACTGAAATGAAAGTGAAACAGTGAAGTTGTTTATCAGAACTTCATTAGTGTGTCAGTGATTGAGCAACTTCTTTGCTCCAAATACTGGGACAATAGTCCTCAATTTTTTGTGCTACTCACATTGTAATGGCTACAGACACTTATGAGTTTAATCTGCATTATTAACATTTTCTCCATTACTTCTCATGTCAAGACAATCAACAACACCAAAAAATATCAAGCTCTGATTGGTAGCCACCATGATCAATTTAAAGCTACAAATGATATGCACTAGCACAGCATCATAAATTTTTCCTAACATACAGATAGAATAGGCATAAATAACCTCAAAGGCATAGATAATAGAAAAATGTAGTTTAATAATTAGGATGTGATGCATTTTGAGTATTTGTTGTCTTTATTTTTAATATGACTCCTTTAATATGTAAGTTTACATAAAGTAATTTTCAGTAATGCCTATGTATGACAACTGCTCACAAAATTCCTGAAAAGTTATTAATCAGAGCTTGTGAGCTGGCATAAGTGAGCTCCAAAACACCCCTGGCCACAGCTCAGAAGTATTAAAACATTATAATGATGGGAAATTAGAGCTGGAATGCAGCCTGTCCATTGTCCCTGGTAAGTGTGAACTCAGACACGTTGTGGTTTGTGTAGGAAACTATCAGCAGAGTAAGTTCTGATCTGGTTCCCACATTCCTGGCAGTTTGAATCACTGAAAGCATCTCTAGCATAAGCTGGCCCTTTTCAAGGGGAAGCTTGGCAGGGGAATGGCGGCTCTTGACGAGGGCCAGGCCAACTTCTGTGTCTCTTTGCCATACTCCGTGTTATGTACGTGTGTGTGGGGAAGGCGGGGCAGAGAAAAAGGGAGATGTTAGGAATTTGCATCTCCCACCCAGGACTCTAAACCCTAGGGCAGCCTGGGCCTTTGGGAATGTCTGGGTCCCCCCAGGAGGAAGATTTCCTCTGTACATTCAGAAGTAATTAGCTGAGAGTAAGCATGGAAATGATAAAGTTTTAGAGAGAAATGAAGTTTCAAAGTTGTGATCATGCAGACTGGAGGAGGAAACAGAATCATCAGCTCCAGCTGGGACTAGAGACATAGTAGCTAAGAACAGTTACACTGCCTGGGTTACTGCACATTTATGATATGCTAAGCGCTTTACATGCAGAACCTCACCACAACCATATAAAGTACATATTACTTTTCTCATCGTTTTTTCAGACAGGGAAACTGGTTGAGATAGTTGCATAAGGTAATACGGATAGTAAAGGGCAGAGCTGGAACTCACAGAAAACACAAACCTTTGAATCACGAACGTTCACAGTCCTTTGAATTTCTCCATCAGTTTCCCATGGATTGGGACCAAGAAGAACAGGGTTGTGTTTTACTTGTTAGATGGGAATGAAAAGCAAGGGAGAGGAGAGGAAGAGTGCTGTTCTCTGTTCTCTGGAATACTTTTCTATGACCAGAATGAAAAAGGGGACCAACCCAGTTATTTCGGTCACCATTAAAACCCCGGTCAAATACCACCATCACCACCACCAGTAATAATAAAGTACTATGAATAACCAAAGGATTATCAAATTCCAGCATCCTAGACACCAAGAATGAAGACTGTGATAATAGTTCCCTCATTTTAAGCTCCTGTTACCACTTAACTATTTGTCATCATAGAACGTTATTTTTACCCCAAAACTGGTCTAAGAACAGAGGCCAATGAGCGCTGAGACTGTCAGACTGAAGATAGGGGTAGGGGTTAATTAAGAAGCAGTGGTGGTATCCATCTTTGGTTATGGAGTCATGTCTCACTGGGCTGGGCTGCAACTGAATTTCTGCTATTAGTGGAGTAGACAGGAGAAAGTGGGCAAAACATTCGTCTAACAGTGGCCCATGGCAGGTCTTGCGTGGGTCTGCCCCATCGTTGTCCTGAGTGGGTGATTTGGATTCAGTATTTTCTCGACTCTGTGTATACTCAGCTCTACTTACCATCTTCAAACTACTGGCAACAATATTTTTTCTACTACACGAGTCATCTCTTAGCTTGCTTAATATTTAAAAATAAAGCTTAATTTGTAGCTGTTACTGCGGTGGTTTTATTGGCTAGCCCCAGATGCAAGTCTCATAATAATGAAGGAAAAAGGGACACACTTGCTGTATCATACATTGCAGTTTTAAAACATGGTCTCTAAATTCTGAGGTGTAGTCCGGGTCCTTTCCATGTAAATTTGGGTGCATTTATCACAACAGTTACAGGTTTGGTGGTGATATCTGAGGCTGGTGCAGTTTCTGCCTGGGCTTAGAACTCTCTCTTTCTAGAAAATTCCACTCAGAACCCAGTCTCCGTGCTACCAGAAGCTCAAACCATATGGAGAACGACTTGTAGATGCTCTGTTCAACAGTTCTAGTTGAACCAGTCTTTAAGTCAGCTCAGCCCAGGCACCAAACATGTGAGTGAAGAATCCACCTTGGAAGCATCCTCCTGCCCCAGTGATGCCTCCCTTCAGCCATGCAGGTCTTTCAGATTGAGTCCCCAGACATTATTGGGCAGAGAAAAACTGTCCCAACTGTGCCCTTTCCTAATTCTTGACCTACAGAATCTGTAAGCATAATATAATGGTCATTGTTTTATGTTACTAAATTAATGACCGTCTGTTTCACTGCAAGGATAACTGGAACACATACCAAAGAAGCATCTCCACAAACATAAACATAAACTTTAGTGTGCATCCGGCACGTGCAAAAATCACTATCACATCGCTGCTGTGTGCATTCAGAGGGAAGAGTTCCCTAGGTCGTTGGCTCCTGGAGAAGTGGAGGTTCCATGAGTGCAAGTCCTTTCATTAGCTTCTAAGGAACCAGCAGTGGCCTAACATTTAAAGTTAAAGTTGATAGAAGAAACATCAGAACAACCGAGGAATAAGGACGGTCCCTATTATTATTGTAATCCCTATAATAATGATGTTAGACATCTGTTTTCACTGCAGTGCATATCCTATTCTGTTTGCATTAGAATCTTTGAGTGTTTTGGGTACATAGTGTTTGGGGGCTGTTTCTATATCTTATTCTATTTACACTTGAGTCCATGAGTGTTTTGGGTGCATAATGGTTGCAAGAATTCAGAGTAGCATCTGTGTGCCCAGTGGCAGCATGAAGCACAGGTGATGATCATACCCTGGCCCAAATCAAATACAGGCTCAAATGGCTCACATCTCTGGTTTCTCCCCAGAGGCCGCTAGGAGTACAGTTGGTAAGACCCCAAGGACCCTTGCTCTGGTTCCTGGCATGATCAGACCCAGGCAAGCTATGACTGAAAATTGTTCTGGGCGTAGGGGGCTTCTATTTACAGACTTCCAAGTGAGCTGCACATTGAAAAAAAATGTGGAAAGAATGCCCAGTTTCTGCAGTTGTATCAATATCAAGATTAATTGTCTTTTTTACATAAAATTTCCTGTTGATATTTCATTGAATGGCTTCTGGGTGAAATATTACTTATTTAAGAACTAAAAGGCAAAGAAAGTAGGTACTGATCTGGGCATTGTTATATGCAAGTAAGTTGTTTGGATTAATCTTTGGGTTAAATAGGCCTACGTGTTCAATCCAACAATTGGTCATTTCCCTCAATATTTGGTAGCTTATTTCCTAAGAATCATTCAGGCACCGTTATTGGATGAAATAGTTATTTTTATGTAACATTGTTATAATTTAGTGCAGACATATTATTAATAGTACAAGTAAACATTAAACAATAAATAAGCACTATCTGCAAGCAAAAGCATTTTCAGGAATTGTGATTGCCTTACCATCTAGAGTTCTTCCTATAATTACAGAAATCAGAGAGGTTTCTGGTCAGTATGTTAATTAAGGAAAAGGAAATATTGCATTTTCTGGGGAAACCCTCATTAACTACAATTTTTTTTTCCTAAAAAGAAAGGTGGACCGGTGAAGTAGCCATGACTTTTAGTGTCTCCCCTGCAGCCCCATTTAGAACCTGTCCAGGCTGGATGAGGGAGAAAATCCCTGAGAGGAGAAAGCCCCCTCCTCTTTTACGGGATGACCATGTATCCCAGTTTGCCCTGGCCAGCCCAAATTTATGTCTGTTCCCCTGACATAATTATTATTAGAATCCCATTTCACTCTTAAAAGTGTTGTGATTTGGATGATAAATTATATGATCACTCTACTCACAAGTCCAGGGGAAAATCTCTCTACCACACACACGTACACTTGCTGGCAGATTCCCTTTGTGCACATGAATCACTGGCCACAGCATGGAATCTTGTGTCCAATTTCTTTCATCATGCATAAAACAGAATCCATTAAATCTATATTCCCCTTGGTTTTTACTGTAAAACCAATTAAAGCCCAGTTTGTTTAATTTGTATGGATTAAACACCTGTGACTTTTACTGCACCTTTCGGGCTTGGTTTAAATCTTGCAAACATATTATTTGCAATCATTAAAGGCTCAATTATAACATAGTTCCCTAGAATGGACTAAGTACTGTTTTCCATAAGAATTTCTTAGATTCAATTAGACTGAAAGACCAGATAGAGTGTAGAGGAAAGAACATCAGACTCAGGGTCTGGAGCTCTATGCTTAACTCCTTACTCTGCCCCTGGTAAGTAGAGGACAATACATCTCAGTTTGCCCAGGATTGTCCCAGTTTATATCTGCTCTCCGGTGCAGTTATTAAGAGTGTTCCCTTTCCTTCTCAGAAGTGTCCTGGTTTAAAAGATAAATGATATGTTCACTCTACTTATACCATGTAGAATCAGGCAAATAAGTAACCCTTTTGTGTCTTCATCCTTCATTTGCCTAAAAATGCCAATCCCAAAAATTTATTTTGAGGAGTGAGAGTGAAAACACGAGAGAGCTTTTACAACCTCAATATACTAAGCAAGTGAAACATATTTGATGAGCTTCTTGTTTTTCGTACTTCTGCCCTGGGGTTAGCAGGATCCAGGATCTGTAGATTCCCATGGCTGAGTCTGATTTTTGCTCTTGGGCGCGGTCGCTGTACTTCCTATCAGGGCCCAGGCGACTCAGTGAGAGGGCAGGTTAGCGTGTCCATGTGATTGGGTTCTGCCCAATGGAATACTGGCAGATGTGACACAGGCTGTTTCCTGGCCCACACATGATCTCCCACATGTGGTCTTCCATACTCTTTCCCTTCTGCCCGGCCAGATGGTAAAGACCCACAGGGAAACACTGAGAGTCCTGGACTGGAGAGCGCTCACTGTGAATCTGGTTTCTAAATTAGTGCTTGGAGGAGAGCTATCCAAAATGGGATGCTAGCATTGCACTGAGAGAGAAGTAATCTTTTATTATTTTTAGTCAGTGAAATGTGAGGTTTGCCTACTATTATTATTAGTTATTGTTTGTGTACTGGTGCTTTCTTGATCTTATCAGAATAATCAAGGGATCTTTTTATTCCCTCACAAACTATGTCACCATAATGGCAGTGACTGAGAATCTGCTCACTGTAGGATGCACTTTGGTTTCAGAGATGTTAACAGGTGAAAACATGTGCATCTTAGAATTGATGAAATAGGACAATTCATTGTTCCAGTGTGGATTTTTTCATACCATTGTCTGAGTCCCATAATGCCTTGAAGAGCGGAGAAACTGCTATTTCTGAAGCTGAAAATGTAGGCTGTTAGAGGACTTAAAATTCATCTGCTTTGTTCACTCTCACAGCTTCAACATCTACGGCATCACCTGGTACATTGTAGGAACTCAGTAAAATTTGTTGAATGAGGGAGTGATGTCCACATTTAAGAAATAAAATGGTAATTTATTAATTTGGGATGAGAAATTTCATTTGATTGTGCTGCCCGCCACATTCAGGTCTGTGTGAGGAGTGAATTCTCCATCTGTAGCGAAGCCTCATGGGAAAGTGAGCGACAATGAAGAGCATGGACCCAGAATCTGGAGTTTTAATGAACGGGATGTTTAAAGGCATCCTGGTCTGACGCATGTTAGCGGGGCTTCTGAAGTGTGTGGGAGAGGAGTACGTGGACACAGGGACCTTACCTTGTAATGCGGACTCCTGAAGAAATGTCTCAAGACCTCAGAAGCCGAACTTATTTATTTATTTGAATTATGGGTTTCAGTGTTAAAAAATCCATAGAGCTGTTTGCTCTATTTGGTTCTAAATAATTTCAGGTGGAGGCTTTGTTTCTGATGATTGCCGTTTTGGTCTCCCTGCGGATTTCTCTATGACTAGGAGAAGAACACACACCACGTCAAGAGCTTGTCCTTCTCAGATAAGCCCTGAGTTGGCTCTTTGTGGCAGGACAGAGAGCGAGGGCTGTGTCTTTCTTGCCCATTGCTGCATCCCCAGTGCCCAGGATAGCACTTGGCACAGAAGTGGTGCTCAATTCCTTTTAATTTGAATGAAAAATCAACACATTTGTACCCTGTGGCAGAATAGAACTGGGACTTATATTTCAAAATAAACATATCTGACGTCCTGTTCTATGCCCAGTTTATTTTGATTCTGACACTTGCAATTTATTTTCCCTCCAGGAAGTTGGAGTGGCAGTGTCTATGTCGGCCCCTTTTTCCTTCTCTGAGTTCTCACCCAATCTTACACATTCACAGCATCATACCAGTCACAGATTGAAAGGATTTTGCATGTCACACGCTGGAATAACTCAACATATTTCACATTTCAGATTGGCCAGCAAACACATAATCTCATTTTATTCAGTGCTAGGAACTCAACTAAATTAGGTCATTTTCAGGGAACTGATTATTTGTCAGGCATCAGTTTCTGTAACAGTAGTTCACAGTATTCTTTGCAGAAGCCATGCATGCAGTGCTCACTGTTTTCTGAATGTTGGTTGGAAACCAGGGGAGCTTTGTACACATGGCGATTCTATCCAGAAATTTTCATGGAGGTGCAAGACCACATTAGGGTCTCTGATTACCGTGCAGCAGGGGATTGTGGAAAAACCCAAGTGCAAGGCAGAACACTGTTTGTTTGTTTTCAGTGAAATATTTTTACCTTAATTTTTGTCCTAAACAATTAAGAAAATATATAACTACGGAATTGAAAGGCAGTCACTTTTTACACTGCTTCTGAAAATGAGAATATGAATAAATATCTTTAGGGTGTCATGGACTGTCCTTTGAAATTATTGTCAATGAAAATAATGCCTTAATACTTTCCTCAGCTAGTGTCATACCTCTATCTATAATGATATACGTTTGTTTTAACCTCTCTGATTACTGAGATGGTAGAAATAATAAGTATCTCACATGAAATAATGAGACAATAATGGGCATGGATTTGCAACCATAATCTCAACTTGGGCATGCAAGATGTGTTATATTTCTTTATTGTCAAATAAAGTATATTCTGAGCCCCTGTCCTGTTAGGCTGGTGAGAAGCTGGTCATTACTGGGGACTAGGGAGTTTCCAGTTTATTAGAAAACAGCAACAGTGGCAATAGAGATGACAAGAATAACAACAGCAAAAAACCTAACTTCGAAGTGTCCCCTCTGGTTTTTTGTAAGAATGCAGCTCTTCAAGCTTCTGAGGTCCTTAAAAGTCAGTGACTGTGTGGCTTCCATGTCTCATTTTGGCAAGGGAATGTTTTGATGCCAAGAATGCAGCCTCGTCAGGAACACTTCTTAGTCCTTCTCCTTGGAGGTGCTCAAGGGCATGCTCCCTTTGCTTTCTGACCCTGATGTTCTATTCCTGTGACAGGAGGTGGATTTACTATAAAGCTAATTAAAACTTGCTTCAAGGAGCCTCACTCTCAAGGGGCCCTTCTGAGGTTATCAGAAGGACCCTGGCAGTGTATTCATATGATCATGTATTTTAACCATGATCAGTGAGGACTACTGTCTCCACTCTGATTCCATCTCATGTTCAGTGGCTTTGGTGTTTACTGGCATTTTGGAAATCACACTATATGGAAGTTGAGTGGAGGAAATGTTTAATTTGTTTAGATCATGTTTAGGGCCTTCTGTGTGTGATTATGTTATTGCTAGCGGTAGGTGTAGTATAGGACTGGCTTCCAGGAATCCTCCCAGGACTCATTCAGCTTCGTGAAACAATGGTGCAGGACCACAGGTTGGTTGGGATATAAATATATCCTAAGGCACTGGAAATATGTGGGCAGTGGAGAAGAAACGAGGTTTGAAAAGTTGGGAGCCAGCAGTTATTTTATGGGAAATTCTCCCAGTCATCAGATGCTAGTGTTGAAGCAATTCCTACTAATGCCTAGTTAGAATTCTCCATAAGGAAATATACTTGTTGATACATTGTATACCATTATAAATGTGACATTCATTTTCTTTTTAAAATGAAAATCATAAAAAACATTATTTGTCAAAATTTCTGTATTTGTAGAACATAAATCTATAGCAGTACTTTAAATATTAAGTATTCTACGTGTGAAATCACGTTGTTTTCATCCCAACACATTAGCTCACATCTTAGTGTATTTGAGGCATGTTGCCCTGAAGTCATCTGGGGGTTGCAGATGAATTGGCTTGCAAAATTGCCACCAACATAGCCAAACATCCTCAGGAAACAAGTGGTCCAGTGACAGAGCTCCTACACGTATTCATTGATATGTTAATGTATTTTATATTAGAGAAATATTATACAACGACGTAGGTCCCTACAGTGTGGCAGCAGGCTAAAGATAAATTTGAATTTTTTATATGCCTTAATTTCAGATAAATTAAATACATTGTTACTCAGAATTATTAATTACACATAAATTCAGGTACTATGGGAAGAGAGTATTCTAGTGGAAGCCAAAAAATGTAACAGACTGTTTTGGCAAAAGATAATTTGACACAAAAAGACAAAATTTGGCACGCCAAAAACGCTCTTATTGCAACTGAAACTAAAAATTTGTATGATCACCGGAGCATGCAGGGTTTTCAATAACATCTTTATTGGGAAAGTTCATTGACTTTGATATGTATCATGTTTGTCCTGATAGCACTGTTTAATAAAAGAAAGCTGTTGTTGTTGTTGTTGTTGTTTTTCCCAAAATCATGATGCCGGTAATATTTACAGAGAATTAAACAGAACATACAACAGACACTAGAAATATTTTTCAAGTAGATATTATGAACAACAACAACAACAAGAACAATATTCCAACTGTTGTAAGATTCCAGCTAGTGAGTCCAAGGTAAGACATTGAATATATTGTATAATTTATGAAGTGTTTCCAATAAGTTAGACTTAACTTCCTGAAAGGCAGGAGGACTCCACAGACAAGAAGGTACTTGAATTACGCGTCAGTCAAATACAAGTGCAGTAGATGAACACCTTGAAGAACCGAGAAGAGAGAACCGTTTTATTGACAATGTTTAGTATTATTTTTAAGCATTTGAAAGAGTACTTATGCCTGTTAATTTTTAAGTGAATGGGATTTGCTCTTTAGAGGGTACAATGAAAAGTGGTGTTCTTTAAATAATGATAATTACTGAAATCATGAGAATTATTGAACAAATCACTAGATTTGATTCAGTTTTGTATGAGCACATTGAAAAAAGTCAAAATGAAAAAGTAAATGTGACTCAATTATCCCAAATCATTTTCTCAGAATCAAATAATGGGAAAATGTGTAAAAATGAAGCGTTAGGTAAGTAAAACAGATGCCAAATATTACTTCTTTATTGTCATGTCTTCACCAAATGTTATTGGTTGGCTATTATGTATGCTACTCTTCACACTGAAACCCTATGAATAACTTTTAATTCTTTTGCCAGCCAAAAATTTTCTCTGTGTGAGAGGAAGTGATACACAGAGATAATGAATATGCCTTTGGATTGCTTAATAATCCAGTTAATGAAGAAGAGTGACTCATACGAACACACTGGAAAACAATCTAAATTTCTTGCTGTTTTGACATAAAATAGTGACTTCATTGATCATATTATAAATGCATAATGCAGCACTACAATGAAGACAGCAGCATGACAAACTGGTCACTGGGTGTCATCAATCAAAAGAGTAAGATTTGTCACAGCAAAAGAAACCTTGAAATGACCTGAAGTCTTCCAGCTCACGCATAAGACTTGATAGAGGTTTCCTGAATTTGACAACAATTCTCAAAATTTACATGATATTACCAAAAAGAGTAAACGGAAAGAAAATTTTCTAAAATTTAAATAAATAACCAAAGATAATAATACACCAAAAGGCAACTGACTATGCTAGAAGAAATGCTGAATTATCTACCTTTTCTGTAGAAAATACACAATTGTTATATGAAGAAATCATTGAAGAGTATGCAGCTGGGAAGTGTAAGCAAAAACAGTGTCAAATGGGTGTGTAGGGCAGTTCATCAATAAAAGTATTATATTAATGGATTTGTGATGTTTTCTGTTTTTAAATGCCTTTAAAATCTGTAATTTATGTGATTTCTCCTTCTTAATTTATTTTAAAATCTAAGTTTGTATTCATAACTTCATTTTTTTAGAAGATCTCTCCAATTGTTTAAGCTTCAGACCCATGAAACCTTTGGTCTATACCCATCTTAGGCTTCCTTCCAGTTTGGGAAGGTCTCTTCTTTCTGCCTCTTCAGACCTCTCTTATTCCTGGAACCAGCTGTGGTTCACACTTTAGCTAAGGAAGTCAGAAGGCAACTTCTGCTGTAGGGGCAATCACATATTTCTCCCTTGCAACCCTAGAGCCCCACAGAGAGGGGTAATGTCAGGGAGGGTGGGGAAAATATTGTGAGGCTGAAACAAGACTCTACCACCGTCTCTTATCCTGCCACACTTGGATTGCTAATTGACATGCCTGCCCCTTGCTGTGCCAGGCTCTCATCTCCAGTTCATTTCCCACTGCAGTCAGAGTAATCTCAAAAGCAAAAATTAGAGTGACAAGTGAAAGCCTCATTTGATCATGTGACTCTAGCTGATTTATTTATTGAGCACCTGCCCTGCCCAAACAACTCTGCACTGTCCACAGCAGGAGTGTTCAGAGGTCTGGGGTCTTCAAGGAAGGACCTTAGGCTGTGTGTGGAGGTTGGAGGTGAGGGGTCAGGTAGCCGCTCAGCAGCCCAGGACAGCTATGTTCTTTTCTACTTTATAGGTTGGACTTTGGTATAAGATTTTCTCAAAGAATATGTCTGTGTTTAGAAGGATTTTGAATATCATTAGTCGTGAGGGAATTTTAAGCTCATGACTTACAAGACTCCTCGAGATCTAGCCCTTCTTGTCTAAGCTCATTGCTTCCCCACAATATGCATTCTCTATTCCAGCCACGGAGAACCGCTGCTCTTTTCTCAAACATGCCAAAGGCTCTCTCCGTGCCTTGCACGCGCTCTTCTCTCCCTCATCCAGGAACACCTTTCCTTCTCTGTTGGAGAGACAAACTCCTTTCACTCAGCCTCAGCTTAAAAGTCACCTCTGCCCAGTGGCAGCTCTCTTGACCCGGTTCACATTTTCCCTTTCTTTCTGGCAAGGGAAATCTTGTACCTTTTTTTTTTTTTTTTTTGTGGTACGTGGGGCTCCCACTGTTGTGGCCTCTCCCGTTGCAGAGCACAGGCTCCAGACGGGCAGGCTCAGTGGCCATGGCTCACGGGCCCAGCCGCTCCGCGGCATGTGGGATCTTCCCGGACCGGGGCACGAACCCGTGTCCCCTGCATCGGCAGGCGGACTCTCAACCACTGCGCCACCAGGGAAGCCCGAAATCTTGTACCTTTGAGACCTAACTCAGGATTTGGTAATATAACAGGTGCTCGGGAAAAAAAATTATTAAATGAATGAAGAAAAGTTAAAAAATAAGTTAAAGCTCACTATCAAAAAAAAAAAACCAATCCAAAAATTGGCAGAAGATCTAAATAGACGTTTCTCCAAAGAAGATTTACAGATCGCCAACAAACACATGAAAGGATGCTCAACATCACTAATCATTAGACAAATGCAAATCAAAACTACAATGAGGTATCACCTCACACTGGTCAGAATGGCCATCATCAAAATATCTACAAACAATAAAGACTGGAGAGGGTGTGGAGAAAAGGGAACCCTCTTGCACTGTTGGTGGGAATGTAAACTGATAGAGCCACTATGGAGAACAGTATGGAGATTCCTTAAAAAACAAAATAGAATTACTATATGACCCAGGAATCCCACTACTGGGCATATACCCTGAGAAAACCATAATTCAAAAGGAGTCATGTACCACAATGTTTATTGCAGCACTATTTACAATAGACAGGATATGGAAGCAACCTAGGTGTCCATCGACAGATGAATGGATAAAGAAGATGTGGCACATATATACAATGGAATATTACTCAGCCATAAAAAGAAATGAAATTGAGTTATTTGTGTTGAGGTGGATGGACCTAGAGTCTGTCATACAGAGTGAAGTAAGTCAGAAGGAGAAAAACCAATACCGTATGCTAACACATATATATGGAATCTAAAAAAAGGTTCTGATGAACCTAGGGGCAGGACAGGAATAAAGACACATATAGAGAATGGACTTGAGGACACGGGGAGGGGGAAGGGTAAGCTGGGACAAAGTGAGGGTAGCCTTGACATATATACACTATCAAATGTAAAATAGATAGCTAGTGGGAAGCAGCCGCATAGCACAGGGAGATCAGCTCGGTGCTTTGTGACCACCTAGAGGGGTGGGATAAGGAGGGTGGGAGGGAGACGCAGAGGGAGGGGATATGGGGCTATAGGTATACATATAGCTGATTCACTTTGTTATACAGCAGATACTAACACAACAATGTAAAGAAATTATACTCCAGTAAAGATGTTAAAAAAAAGTTAAGCTGAACTATATTTTCCAAGTCAAAAGAATACTTCCCTGAAAAGCCATTTTCTGAGCTACAAACCTTTAGTTTGTGTTTGTACTAAACACAAGAATTGCCAGATGTGTCTTGCCTTCATTCTACCCTGTAAACCCTCTCCCTGATTCAGACAGCCTTAGCCTATCTGCATGATACTTCTTCTGGTCAGTTCTAGAAACCGTATAATGCAACGATTTCTTCCCTACCGATTGCTTCCTCTCTCTGAAATGAGAGCATTCAGAGGATATATTAGCTGATTTCTTTTGACTGTTCTCTCCAAAGTTTATTCCACTGTAAAAAAAATCTAATCTTCCTTCCTTGCAGCCCTTGAAGGAAGATTCCTTTTCTCTTCCTGTGTTGCATTTCTAAGACAAAATCCTCACACTATATCATGGTGTAAGAATCATGTGAATATTACATTTTTATCAAGAAAAGGGAGGATTGCTTTAAAAAATGCATGAACACAACAAATAATATTTATTGAGCATGGCCTGTGCTATGTAATGTGGGCATAGAGGTGACAAGGACAGGCAGTGTCCCTGATATCATGGAGCTTGTCTCTAGTTGGGGAGACAGGGTTAAAGAAATACTCAGAACAAGTAACTGTACTAATTCCTAATAATTATGATAGAGATTAAATGCATGAATTCTCAGCCCAGGATGCTATGCTGTGTTCTTAGAAGGGCCAGATCTCAGCTGGATGGCCCCTTAGTCTGAGATCTGAAGATGAGTGAGGGGTAGTCAGGTGATGTGGGGAAGGTGGGTGGAGGAGAAGAGCTTCAGAGACAGAAGCAGCAGCAGGTCAGAGATCCTGGGCTCAGAGGAGCCTGAAAAGATTGAGGAAGAGAGAAAAGTCTGTGAGACAGGAGCAGAGAGGGCTGGAAATGAAGTTCATTAACAGAGTGAAGTAAGAAAGCAGTGTGTTCGGCCTTGAAGCCCTTGACACTGTCCACGGGTTCTTTTTCAGACTGAGTTTCTTTCCTCAGTCTTATTACCTTTCCTGTTGTTTACTTAGGAATACAGACATGATATTTTCTCCCCCTCTCCCAATATTGTGCATTTTAACCAAATCATGAGTAATTTAGGTGTTTGTGGACACGTGTAGAACTCCAGCCCACATTTATTTGTTTGCCTCTAGGGGACAAAGCCTCCTGGAGTTCAAACAGCCCACTTCCCGTGTTCTTTTGGAGCGCCTCGTTTCTAAGTTGGGGAGCGTCTGCACTGCTACACAGATGCCTTGTCTGTGATGACTGCTGAGGGGTAAACATTAAACTCATTGTGAATAGCAAATGATAAGGCTTTGTTAATCTGTCTTTTGGTTTTCATAGTTTTATTGTTGAAGGAATAGTTGTCATGACAATAATTTATGTAACATTGAGCAGCCGTTGGTTAAGAAGTACTGTTAATGGTGTACTTTCAATGTACCAAGTACCGCATAATGAAGCTTTTGCTCAAAGCTTTGTCGGGGTTGGTGTATTTTCCTGAAATAATTAATCAAGTTTTCAGAGCCTCAGGTGATTTCTATACATGTTTGTTTTAATCCCTCAAGTTGTTCCATTATGTCAGGAATTGTCCCTCTGCTTCTTTGTGCTTTAATCTTATTCCTTCAGTTGTGTGGGTTTGTAGAATGCACCTGTGAGATTCGAACCTTAGCAACTCCAAAATAATTTAGTCAAATCCAGAAAGGATTTTTGAGTGCCTACTATGAACATGACATAATGCTAGGCCCTGTGAAGGATAGAATGGATTCTGAGGGATGTATCTAAAAAAACACAGCAGAAAATTTGGAAATAAGTGTTGCTTCATGTTATGACTCAACATTTGCAAATAAATAAAAATGCTGCTTGATGTTATGCTTAATATAGAGTAGCATTGCCATGAGTTAGAATTTGCAGCTCATGCCACATGAGAGTGAGCTTGATGAGGACTGGATGGAGGTCGCTGGTGAATTTTCTGTACTCTTTTCTGTTTTATTTTCTTACTGTTTTCTTGTTAAAGGGAGGCAGCATAGTGTAGCCATTAAGAGTGGAATCTGGGACTCCTCCACTTAAACATGTTTCTTATCTTCTCCTTGAATTCAATTTCTTCTCTGTGAAATGGGGTTATAAAACTATTTTCTTTAGATTCATTTTGGAGTCTAAATGAGTTAGCATACTGAGAGCAGTACAGCATATGCTAAGCAGTTAATAATAACGATGATAACTATTATTATTATTATTAATGGATGGTGGTCCATTTAGGCACATCTGGCACATCTTGGTTCCCTGGTTTAGTCCAACTTTGGGTCTTTTCAATCAGTAATTTGTCTGGCTCAAAGAGATGGATACGTCCATCCTTCCATCCAGTAATCATGTATTCAATAAACATAAATTGGAAGTCACAGGTTTAGATGCTGAAAATATAGCAATAAATTAACATAGTCTGGGGATGATGGGAAGCAGCGAGATCAGTTGTGTAGCTGTTTTGGATTTCATGGAGCAGTAATATTGCAAATACAAATTTGGAGAGTGGCACTGGGTTGTTAGCATTTTATTTTGCCGAGTAAGGATGTTAAAAAGAGGCAATTTAATTTTGTATCACCATATTTCAATCCCTAAACAGGAGGAAGAACATAATATCAGGATAGATAGTCTATAAATTTAAATAAATTTAGTGTTGGGGAAAAGAGCTGACTGTGTTTACCTGGCACAAAATAGGTGTTCGATAATTATTTGCTTAATGAATATGCAGACCAGTGAAACTCTGCAGACTAGTTTTAAGGAATGTGGAAGAAAACGGCCTTCTGGTTGTGCACTTAGATTAGAATCTGCAGAGAAAATTAGATGCAAAGATGTATCTGATTAGCAGAAGGTAGGGAACGATATTCAGATAAAAAGCGTTAATAAGAACAACGCTTGGAGTGCTCTTCTGTAAATTATGGGGATGAATTTTATTTCATAAATCAGAATTTTTTATGAGCTTTGTGATATTTATATGCTTTGTGGTTGAAGGTTATACTACTGAGAGTTTAAGCAGAAACTTCATGGTTAACAGTTAAATATCTTAGAAGCACTCTTCTGGCTCTCAGTAGAGATAACGAGACAGGACCTGTAAGGGTATAAATTGAGAGACCTTTTATTCACCAGGATCATCTTTTATCAGTGCCCTTTGTTCACTATGATCCTATTTTCAAGGAATGTTACTATTTTTTTAACTTTTATACTTTATCTTTCCAACACACAACTATAATAGACTTATGTCAGCAGGGTGCTTTCTCCTAAGGCTTATTAAATACGATTGGGTGCTACATTTTCTCTTAATTTTCACGAAGGCTGAACAATTTTTTGTCTTAATGGTTTTATTTCTACAGGAACCACTGATCAAAAAGTGGCTAAAATCCACCTGATTTCTTAAGATTGAAAGTAACAACATTTCTTTTTATAGAATATGATACATTTACCTAAAATGAGGATGATTTTGTAGTTTTGAAAAGTGCCAGCATTTGAAGGACAGCAAATCAGTATGGGAACAGCAGATTGAAAGGGTGTACCTTTCTACTTTATGATTGTTTTTATAAACTCGGACTCTCCGCGGTTGGGAGACTGATGAGTGGGGTAGAATTTTTTTGAAGACATCAAATTATAGATGGCAGGAATGAAGAGTCACATTTCCTGGGAATCAGAGTCTTCTTAAGGCCTATCTCGGGTGAGCAGTAACAGACAGACTCTGAATGATGATACCACCCCGGAAGTCCAGCTCAGCTTCTTTGGGATATAGAAATGAAATTGTCTCCAGGAAGTGGCATTATGACCATTTAAACTTTCTATTTTGATGTTTTCAATTTTCTGTGATAAAAAATAACTTTTTAAATAATCTCTGAGAGAGTGTTAGTATGTTTTTCCAAATAAAAAGTCAAGTAATGTATGTCAAAGACCTAAATTTCTTGAGGAGTAATTCAAATTTTCATTCAAAACCTGTTTACCCTTATTCTGGGCACAATTCTAATGTGTTTGGTTACTTGTTTTTATTAGGTTGTTTCAGTGGAAAAGGAGTAAATGACAAAGGGCAAAGAACTTGCAGTTGCAAAAGCAAAGGCACTAATTATAAGTTAAGAAAAAAAATAGAACCTGACAGCAAGAATGGCAAATATTCTAAATCTAAACATGAAAAGTTTTTTTTTTTTTTTTGGCGATACGCGGGCGTCTCACCGCTGGTGGCCTTTCCCGTTGCAGAGCACAGGCTCCGGACGCGCAGGCCCAACGGCCATGGCTCACGGGCCCAGCCGCTTCGCGGCATGTGGGATCTTCCCGGACCGGGGCACGAACCCGTGTCCCCTGCATCGGCAGGCGGACTCTCAACCACTGCGCCACCAGGGAAGCCCTAATGCCTTTTAATTAAGACGACAGGATTATATGTAATGTGTTTAGATATTTTTTTTCTTTTAAGCATGTTTAAGAAGAAATTTAAGGGGAAGCTGTCATTATAGGGGTAGTTCATTCCTTCAGCCAGGGAATTCTGTTAAATGCAACATGTTTGTAAGAGAGGTAGAATTACAAGTGAATTTATCCCAACCCTCGCCAAAAAAATCTTTTCCTGCCCCCTTAAAATCATGCCTCTATTTAGTAGTCAAGGAGAATCAGCCAGAGAAAAAGTTACCAGACTGAAGCCATAAACCTTTTATATTTTCTGCAGAAGAAAACCTAGAACACTCATTCTCCTTTCCATGGTGATATCCATTAGAATCTAAAGGAAAGGTAAGATCTCTGTGCTATGGGTGGTGATCAACTGGACTCTAGTGTTCATTTTCCAAATTGCACTCTGCATGAGCTGCCCTGTGGTAATTTCTGCGACATTGTATGGGTTTACAGTATTTCTACGTCTGGGCATCTTTGTGCTGCTTTTGCTATTTCTCAAATCAGGTCAGGTCATTTTAGCCACAGCATATGGTCGGGGACCAACTCAAAGCCTCCTTTTCCATGGCCTCATCATCTCAGCACTTACTGATTCCTTTGTTTTCTGACCTTCTGGCATATTTGTCATTTATTCCACAGAACTTAATCTCTTTGTTAACTGCTAACTTCCATTGCTGCTTTTCCATTTTACTCTCTGAGTTTGGGTCAGATTAGAAACTACACAAGGCTATCTCATATCACTTCTGTGTCAATACAAAGACTAGCTCAGTCCGTGCATATAAGCTGTCACTCAGTAAATATATGATGACCAGTTAATATATTAAAATCTAATTTTAAGAGGAAATATATTGAGAATTAGGGGCATACATAATATTCAGGTTATTATATTTGAATATATTTATATATTTATACCACACCTTGAATCAAAATAATTTAATATGGCTTAATATATCTACTTAATGTTTTATCTAGACTGTTTACTTGAAATTTCCTTAACTGATTATTGATAGAGAAGTCAGGGAGTACATTGGAGCTTATACTAATATGGATAAACATTGTTAAGTCCAAAAAAAGTTCTGTAAGTCCTCTGTAGATCTGTCCACTTTTAAACACTGTGCAAAGATGATTAATCTCATATGTGCTTTATTACACATCTATATTCTGTAACAGTTACACCAGCTATAATCATCTTGTATCCCCACCCTGATAAGAGGTTTTCAACATATGATTCAAAGAGCAGCAACAACTACAAAAGTACATTTAGACTTAATATTGAACCCAAGGTTTAGAAAACTATCTACGGGAAAGGACTTAGCTATTTTTTAAAATTATTACTTTGTTGTGGACCTAATACTTTTGTAAAATACAATACAAATGGACTTGGATGTTGTAGCAGTATGAAATGTTCTACATGCTTAGACTCAATTTTTGTACTTATCTCATTGCACATTGGTAGCAAACAGTTTGTAAACTGGCACAGGTCCGTAAACAACCCTGAGAAGCACTGGTTTAGAAGACAGTAAGCCTAAAGGCATTATCTGCAGTTGCTCCATTAAATTACTGGATGCGTACAGAATTATGTGGGCTGTGGGAATTTCCAGGTCATGGAGGACAGCCTTGGTAGTCAGACAGAACTGGTATTCTAATTCTGTCTCTTCCACTTATTAGTTGTGTGACCATAGGTGTCTTATTTACCTTATTTGAGCCTCAGGTCTTCATCTCTAAAATGGGGTATATTAGTCAATGTCCTCCCGAGATACAAAAGCAACAGATATATTTATTTTTATTATGATATTTATTATATATATATATATCTCTACTTAAGATAGAGGTTTATATCTATATCTAGATGTAATGAAATTTATTATGAGGAATTGGCTCACATGATTATGCAGGCTGATAAGTCCCATGGTCTGCCATCTACAAGCTGGAGTCCCAGGAATCCGATGGTATAGTTTGAAGGCCTGAGAACCAGCGAATGATGTAGATTCCAACTTGAGTCTGAAAGTCTGAGACAGGAGTGCCAAGGGTAGATATAGAGTAAATTCAAACTTCCTTTGCCTTTTTGATTTGTTCAGGCCCTCAACAGATATGGTGGTGCCTACTGACACTGGGGAGCGCCATCTGCTTTAATCAGTTTAGCAATGTAAAAGCTAATCTCTTTTGGAAACATCCTCGTGGACACACTCAGAAATAATGTTTAACTAGATATCTGGGAATCTTGCGGCTCAGTCAAGTTGACACATAATATTAACCATCATATTAATATATGATATTAACTATATCAGCCAGTCAGTTTCCACCTAGGAGACAAAAACTACACAGAGATTATTAAAAGAGAAGTTTAGTATAAAAATTGTAAACTATAACAGAAGATGGATATAATGAGAGATTGATTAATAGGAGGGAAGTAAACCTTAGAGTACAAGAATAGTAAAGGTAAGGATCGGCTGAGAGCCCCAGGAAAAGGACCCTTCCAGAACTGAGATCCAGGCCTCATTGGAGAGGGCATGACTGTGGCTCACTGGATGGCATAGAGGTCACTGTGGTGCCGTGCTTGTGGCTTTTGCTGGAAATCCACCGTCTGCGGTTCAAGGGGAATTTGTTGTGAAGCTGCCTGGGGCGGTACGTGGGGGTGGGGTGCGGGTGTCAGGAGAAGTTTCTGGGTAAGCATCCAGAACACAGGATTCTCTCTAAACCTGTGCTGCAGTTAATATTCTGTCTTCTGCTGGGTATCCCCGACTCCAACTGCACTCTGATACGGAACAGGTCCAGTCTCTAGGAAGAGTGATAAATTTTCAAGTCTCCTGAAATGTGTTTTTAAGATTCAGGGGACGTGAGGAGAGAGTAAGGAAGGTAATATATGTACTGAAAATGTTGAGGCCCTTCTCCAGGAGGATTTAGATCTCATTTTCAGCAATATGCTGAAAATATAATGAGCTTTGTGGTTTCTAAGCTACACCCCAAAGGAAATATTAATTTGATTCCTTTAAGTTGCAAGAAACAGAAACCAATCCTTTCTAGCTTGAAGAAAGAAAGGAATTCATTGGAGAGATATTAGGGAAGCTTATGAAATTAAAGAAAAAGTTGAACATCCTGGAGTTTGGAAGAGAAGATCTTAGTGCAATTCTGGAGTCTCAGAAGCAGAAATTAATGTCCTTTCTATCTTCAACTCTTGCTGTAACCTCAACTCAGCTCCAGTAAATGTCAGCCCCCAGGCCTCACTATTAGGCATAGAGGACAGCCTAATGACTGATTCAGTCTGGGCAAGATTGAGCCCTTGCCTGGATCTTCCAGTGATGGCCCAGGGCACAGGTCACAGAGTATGGTCACGACCACAAGATATCTGAACTGGGTATCGGCGTCAGAACCAGAAATACTGGCATTCTGCTGAGCCAGGAAGCCAATGGAGGGAAAGCTGCACGAAGGAGAAATTTTACCTGTGGCTGTTCTTGCTAATAAAATCTGCAAGGAACTATCCGGGAGCAGCCAGTCCTGTTCTCTCAGTTAAGAGCTGGTCCTCATTTGGGAAGCTTCAGTTTGTGACTGGCCAGGTTTCCATTACCATCAGATAAAGCCTGGCAGTAATGAGCATCTTCCTGATAACTTCTGTCATTCTTTTCCAGGGAGCCGAAATGGCAGTTGATGCAAAAGCTGTGCTTATTGGTTCGTGAAATTGAGTGTGTGCAGTCCTTTGATACTGCATCTTCTTGATAGTGAAAGTTTGGGAGGGGGCAGGAAACATACTGCACATTAAAGACTCAGTTTATTTGACAAGATATTGCAACAAAGACAGCCTCATGTATATGAAAATCTTGGACTTTTGTTTGTTTTACCAGAGACAACAGAGCACGAAGCAGGTGTCCTCTTCATTCCTCCTCCTCTCAGAGCCCCAACCCACTCCTTCACTTTGTTTACCTCCTTAGTAAGGCAGCTGTAGGGTTGAGATGACATTGACTGTTTCACTCAAGGACATGGCTCAGAGTTCTGCCCTTAAAACTCCTCTCACTCTGAGTTCTTAGTAGGAAGCCAGGCTGAGCAATTTTATCTGATAAATTCCCAAGCCCTCAAGGAGACATCGAGGCATGGAGGGGTAGAAAGATCTCGCCTGCAGCTTAAGAAAATAGGAAACTGTGCTTAATTAATAAGGATTCTGGGATTGAGAGCCTCATAGCTGGAAGCCCTGAATATGCTCCTCCTTTTATTAAGTTGTGAGTTTCAGTTGTGACCAAATCTGGATTGGGTAGGGTTTTGTTGTCTAATATTTGTCATGATGAAAGTGAAAGAAATGCTGAGGGGAGGCTATAAGAACTCTTACACACACACACACACACACACACACACACACACACACACACACACAGAGTAGAGGAGGAAGCAACGTGACTAGAGAGACCGAGACTGGAGTGCTGTGGCCACAAGCCAAGGAATGCCACAGCCATCAAAAGCTAGAAGATGAGCATAGGCAAGAATTGGAGACTTTGAGCAGAAATAATAGGGAAGTTTCTCAAAATTTGGGACTTTCAGGATTGGAAAATCTAATGGTTTTGGACTCGAAACACTAAGTAATAAGAATGAATAGAAATTTGAATGAAGACATATTAGGATTTTTGTAGTTAAACAGAAACCTTCCTCTTGCAACAAAGAACTTAAGGATGTTTCTTTCTCACCCAAGTCTATTTTTTAGGTGGCCTCAAAGAAACTACCATTAAGATGAAAGACTTGGGAGCAAGAAAACCATAAAATTAAGCAATGTTGTGTAATAATGTCACAGGCTCTTGGCACATGGAGCTGAATAGAAACAATTGTATCAGAAGCCTAAGAGAATTGAAATGTCAAAGTCATTACAAGCCTGGACTAAAGAAGTGCTGTGCTTATAAATCAGCCTGAAGGTACCATCAGGACATGCGCTGAAGAAGCCATAGCCTCCAAGGAGGGAACACTTCCCAATGCCCAGTTCAAAGGTGACCATGGAGGACAATAGACAAAAAGAAACTCCCAGGGAACAGAACTGGGGGCTATGGAGATCTATGGACAAGGAAGTTTCTCAGAAAAAGCAGAAGCAGAGTCAAAGCATGTAACGTCTTCCTTTGCGAAGGCAGAGGGTCTTTATTATTTCTTCCTGGAAAGTTTCCTTATTGCTGTGGACCATGGCTGCTAAGTATCACCATTCTCCCCTTTACACAAAGGAAACCTTAATTGGACTGTGGGTCACGGCCCACAAGGAGACACACCTGTCCCTGATGGAGAACACCATACACCATAAAGGGATTCGGACGTTGTCCCAGATACAGTGACTGGATGGGACTTCGGGTTGACTTCTTTGGGGAGGCAGTGAGTGTGTTTTATGTGTGGGAAGAAGGGTGTAGTAGAGGGACTGGCTCTGCAGAGATGGCTCACTGTTCATAAATATTTATGCTTCACCTTGCATATCGTTGGTGGGAAATGGTGCCTTGCTAAGAGCCACCGTTACCAGCCTCACTTCCTTCAAGGTGAGGCTGTATGATCAGTACTTCAGCAAGGAAGTGATGTGTATCATTCCTCATTTAAGAAATGCCTTCTCTACCCTCTCTTTCCCCTTCTTCCTGGATGCAGTGAACTCTGAGAACTTAGGGTGTGGTAGAGCCACAAGATGTTAGGTCTGAGGGTCTCTGGACCACCTACTCCACAAGGGAAAAATGTTCACCAACCAGGAACACCTGCATTGGGTTGTTACATGAGAGAGAAGAAATGACTTTTACGTTAAACTACTACATAGTAAGATTTATTTATTATAGCATTTTGTATCATACTAATGTATATATCACATATACACACATGCACAAACACATACTACTCACAGCCGCATACACACACACTTACCTTTTTTCTTTGATTGAAGTATAATTGCTGTACAATTTTATATAAGTTACAGGTGTATAATATAGTGATTCACAATTTTATAGCTATTATAAATGTTATATTCCATTTATAGTTATTAAAAATATTGGCTATATTCCCCATGTTGTACAATATATCCTTGTAGCTTATTTTATACCTAATAGTTTGTACCTCCTAATCCCCTACCCCTATATTGCCCTTCTACCCTTCTCTCTCCCCACTGGTAACTACTAGTTTGTTCTCTATATCTATGAGACTTCTTTTTTACTATATTCACTAGTCTGTTGTATTTTTTAGATTCCACATATCATTCCACTGTATGATATCACAGTATTTGTCTTTCTCTGTCTGACTTATTTCACGTAGCATAATGCCCTCCAAGTCTATCCATGTTGCTGCAAATGGCAAAATTTCATTCTTTTTTATGGCTGAGTAGTATTCCATTGTATATATATACCACATCTTCTTTATACATTCATCTGTTTATGGACACTTAGGTCACTTCCACATCTTGGCATCTGTAAATAATTCTGCTAAGAACATTGGGGTGCATGTATCTCTTTGAATTAATGTTTTTGGTTTTTTTCAGATATATACCCAGGAGTGGAATTGCTGGGTCATATGGTAGCTCTGTTTTTTGAGAAACCTCCATACTGTTGTCCACAACGGCTGCACCAGTTTACATTTACACTAACAGTGTTCGAGGGTTCCCTTTTCTCCACATTTGTTATTTGTGTTCTTTTTGATGATAGCCATTCTGACAGGATCATACACACTTTCTTACACTTTATTGGGAAACTCTTTGACTTCTGTGCTATGCCAGCACATGTGCCAGAAAGTCGCTGGGTCCATGACCTCTTTGGACCATTGAGGGCATATTTACAGTTAGGAGAAGAAGTTCTTGATTAGCAAAGACCGATGTTGCAGTTTGGAATTTATCCAGAAATATGGAGATGGGTAGGTGAGGTGGTAAAGTAGAAGTAAGTAGTTAGACCTGGAACGGTCTTGTGGACAGAGAAGTGAGTCAGTTTTCAGGAGACGATGACTAGCTGATGGTAGAACTAGGCTTGGAGGTGAGATCTGCTAAGTCTCTGTTCAATGATCTTTCTACCTGACTGGTCTTCTTCCCACTTTGAGAAACCACACATCGGGGACAAATCAGTAAGCTCTAACAAAAAGCTTATTCCTAGAGGAAATTAAAACTATTGGCAACAGTGAAGTTCAGGATTACTTGTAAGCTCCAATCATCCTGTGATACATAGCTTCATGAATTAAATAGAAGGTGGTTATAACAAAGAATCAGCACTCACTCTTCACTCATTATGGGGTTTACTATTTTCTAAAAAAGTGTTTTCCAATTTTTTTAAAGATGTTTTCCAAAACATCTTTAATGTTTTATTTTTAACCTCATTATTTTTTTAAGTTCAAATAAATATTTTAAGTGAACCCTCTGCTCGTTCCTCCTGGATCTCTGAGCAGCTGGCCTTGCCACATTAACAAGGATTCTGGAGACCATCAGCATGAACTGTTTTAAACCCTGACTCCTCCCCTCAAACCTGCCTGTACCCTTTCTTACTTAACTTCAGAAGAATAGAAATTCCTCTTTCTGCCTGACTCTAAATTCTTCATCTGTGCTCATGGTACCATTTCTGTCTAGTTCTTCATGAAGTTTGCATCATCAATTATTCTCTCATTCTCTCTCCTATATGTTTAAATTTTCATCTTAGCCTGTAAACATGCCTGCAGCTCTTATAAACAATCCCCAAATTAAACCTTCCAACCTTTTCCAGCTGATACCTTATCTACTCTGTTCCCTTAGATATCATCAAAATTCTTGAGTTTTCTGTATTCACTCTCTCCACCACCTCGTATCTCCTGTACTCCTTACCTCAGTGTTCCTTTGAAAGTTACCAGTAAGTTCCTAATTGCAAAGCATTGGAATCACTTTATTTCTATCTCCTTTGACTTATCTGTGATATTTCACGTTAGTTATCACTCCCTTTTCTTTTGACTCTCTTGGTTCTTCTTCTACTGCTCTAAGAGCATCTACTTCATCTCCTTTACCACTTCCTGTTCTGCTTAGGATTTATATTCTAAAGCTGGGATATAATGGTATGTTGCCCTTGGATTTATTATATGAATGAAATGGTATAATTTATGTAAAAGGTATGGCAAGCACTTGGGACAGAGTAAGCGCTTGGAAAAAAAATATAGTCACTATTAATGAGTTCAGTTTTAGAATGGTCAGTTTGAAATGATTGTCACATCCTACAGGCAGCTAGAAATAAGGGTCTGGATTTCAAGACTGAAAGCTAAAGTTGTGGACCAGATTTCATCCGTGCACAGTGACAGCTGAAGATATGGGAGTTTATGAAATCACCCAAGGAGTATGTGTCTGTCAGGATAGGCTAGGTTATGCTGAGGTATCCCCAAGGCTTAGTGGCTTTAAGCAACGAATTTCAGTTCTCATTCATGATATGTGTCTATTGTGGTTAGAAGCTCATTGTTATTATTCAAGTACTCAGGCTGCCTGAATAGTTGCCAACTCAAACGTGGACAGTTGTAGTGAGAGAAGGAAAGGAGCTCTGGAGAGTCTCACAAAAGCAAGAAAGTGCTCTGGTTCCTTTTGCTCACAACTGATGGGGTAAATCTTATCACGAGGTACACTCATCCATAAGTACAGGAAAGAAGCGCATTTCTACCATATGCCATGGAGGTGGAGAGCCAGGAATAGTTGATGAGTAGCACCCATTACTACCAGACTATGTCTGGGGTGAAAAGCAAATAGAATACACTTAGGAGAACAGACTGGATTGCCTTTCACTGTCGTCTGCTTTTCCCCTCCCCAGCCCAGTGCCTGCATTGCTTCTCAGATCTCACTTTTCCAGATACTCAAGCCTGATGTCTCTAAATATCTGTGGCTCTTTCATTTCCTTCTCTATTTACCTCTAATTTAAATATAAAATTCTATCAGTTCAATAAGCATGATATTTACTGAATCCATTCCCTTCTCTCTATCGTCTCTGGGACTATTATTAGAGCCTGCAAACTGCTCTCAGACTGACCTTCTAAAGCACAAGTTTTGTCATCCCACATGACTTTAAAAATAGATTTTTTTCTAATAAAATAATTTGCAGGATAGGATAAAGATGGAGTGCTGGTGGTTATATATGACAGTTTTTATATATTAAAATATAAGCTGGAGGTAGAAAAAAATGTAGAAAACCGAAAAGTAAAAAGGAATAAATACATATCCCCTTGTGGAATTTGCCATGTTCAGTTACTCCTTCTTGAGACTACTCATGTGGCTCTAACACCCTCTCTAGTTTTCTAACTGCTTATCTGCCCTTTATCAGTTCTTTCTTCCTCTGCAGGAATCTTGGGCTCTTGTTTTGGTTCAAGTCTCCTCTTCTCTTACTCTCTAGATCCTCTCTGCTGGTCTTAGTGGTCTCATCCATACCTTATCACACACATATCCAGCACCAACCCCTTTCTTAATGTTAAGCATAGTATGTGCAAAATTTAAGGCATTTCTCATATATACACTACCAAATGTAAAATGGACAGCTAGTGGGAAGCTGCTGCATGGCGCAGGGAGATCAGCTCAATGCTTTGTGGCGACCTAGAGGGGTGGGATGGGAAGGGTGGGAGTGAGGCTCAAGAGGGAGGGGATATGGGGATATATGTATACTTATAGCTGATTCACTTTGTTGTACAGCAGAAACTATCAACAATTGTAAAGCAATTATACTCCACCAAAGATATAAAAATATAAAATAAAAACTTAAGTCATTTCTCTCCCTCCTACCCCAATTATTCCTCTGCCCAATTCCTTACATGTTGCACAAGCCAGGCATCTAATTATCCTTAAGTTTTCCCTCTTCTATACCCTTCTTACACAATTAGAAACAAGCACAATTGTTTCTAAATTCGCTCTAGCCTTACTTTCTTCTCCATACCCATTGTCACTGCCTTAATTCAGGCACTTAACATTTCTCACCTGGGGAGCAGCAAGAAAGACTCTTTGTGGGTCTCCCTCTATCTCCCTTACCTTTCCACAACCATCAATCCACCAATACAGCCTGTCACTGCAGACGTAGACTGATTCTTCTAAAAAATAAAGCTGATCATGTTCTTCCTCTTTTAATTCTTCAGCGCCTCCCTGTTGTCTTCAAGATAAAGTCTATGGTCCTTAAGCACGGCACAGAAGGTTTTCATGACCCGATTCTTCCTTGCTTCTCAGTCTTGCTTGCAGTCTTATCTCTTGTAGATTCTTCAGGAGCCCCTTGAAATTCAGAGATGCCAATTTTTGGTCCTTTAAGGCAGCACATTGTTTACTTCTCTATAAAGATCTTTTCTGCATGGCATGGTCTTTTCTTATCCTTCCTATTTCCACACACCCTTTTTCTTATGAGATCAAGTACATTCTACTCCTACTCATCATTTAAGATTCCACTCTGCAGTGAACTCTTTTCCAGAGTTTTTGTGACATTCCCGAGATCTCCCCCTCTGTTCTAGTTCCATCCTCTGGTTTCCACGACATTCTGTATTCAGCTTTAACTTGGCAATTGATTATTATACTGTAGGGTAATTTTGTATTAACCATGATTTGCTTGAGGGAAAATAACTTTGTATTCCCAGCATCTAGAATAGTACCTGGCACAAATATGGCATTCAGAAATACTGGTGAAACGAATGACTGTGCTCAGTGCTCCCATGGTACTTTAAACAGCACTTTTATCACCGTGTTGCCATTATTTCATTTATGTTTCTTTCTCTACCAGACAGTGAAACATCCCCAACATTTACACAATTCTAACCACAAAATAAGTACCATAGAAACATTACCTGATGTTGCCTAATTTGGAAGTTATTATATACTTCAAAATAGTGTTCAAGGTAAGGATTTATTTCAGAGCTTCATATAAAGCAGGATATATAACCTGTTATTATTTTCATGATGACCGTAAGCTGTAGAGATGGGGAGAACCTGACACTAATTTTATATGAACTTTCTTCTTCTTCCACAGTTAATTTAATTCTCTTAGCTTTTCAAGATTGTTCCTAACAAATATAAGAAGTTGTCCTAATGTCTTCCTAAGGGGAATGAAAAGAGTGAGAGGAAAGTAAGAACAGACGAGAGAAGGGACTTCTCTGGTGGTCCAGTGGTTAAGCCTCCGTGCTTCCGGTGCAGGGGGTGTGGGTTTGATCCCAGGTTGGGGAACTAAGATCCCATATGCCTTGCGGTGTGGCAAAAAAAAAAAAAAAAAAAAAAAAAAAGGAAAGAATGAAGGAAGGGGAAGGAAGAGAAAGGAAAAGATAAGTATAGAAAGGAAAGTTTACTTATCCAATACCCTGATATTTATTTTTTAAAAAAAAGAAATTTAAAAAAAGTGTTAATTATTCAAGTGTTTCATTTCAGGAAACAGACTGAAAGATGTCTTTACATATTTAAAACCACATATAAATATTTATACATTTGAAAGAATTGATTAAAAGTGTACTACATCTAACACCATATTTAAGTTGTAAATTCAACATATATTAGAGGAAATGAAACTGTTTTATTCCCCGCCTTGTGTTAGTATCACACTTTGTTATATACCGCAGTGAAGGGACACTGTTGTAATGCTGGAACAAAAGAAACATCAGCATTTCCAGCACATCTTAAATGCATATTGGCAATAGATGAGAATCACAAATAATTTCTGATGTGTTTTTCTTAACTGTTCCATTTTCATGTTTTAACACACTCCTTAAGTTTGCTGGTTAAATCTATTCCATCAGTTTTGAATTATTTTCTTGGGGGAAATGATTAAGGAAGAAAATCTCTCTTAGGGGAAAAGTTCTCAGTAATACGAGTTAATCAAAAAACAAATAAAAGAGGATTCAATTCAGTGAGGCAGCTACATTTCAATATGTTTTCCGTCTCTTCCATCAAGACAAGAGTCTTGTTCTTAAGAGACTTATAATCTAATTGGGGAAACAGAGCATATACATAAAAAAGATGATTAGCACCATGGGGAATCCAAATGAATAGGCCAGACAGTAAATGTTTCCAATTTCAGAGTCTGGAGTAGGGCCTGAAAGCTGGGGTGACTGGATTTTAAACTGAGCTTCAAAGAAATGGGGGGATCTTCAACAAGGGGTGGGAGGAGATAGGGAGTGATTATTAATGAATATAGGGTTTCTTTTGGGGGCAGGGTGCAAATGTTCTAAAGTTGATTGTGCTGACAGTTGCATGTTATCTGTGACTATATTAAAAGCCATTTAATTATACATTTCCAATGGGTGAATTGTATAGTATGTGAATTATATCTCAATAAAACTGCTATTTAAAAAAATCAACTATGGTCTTGGCACCAGTTACTGAAATGGGGACTGCAGGAGCTATGGATATCCTCTCTCCCCTTTCCCTTTTCCTTTCTATACTCTTTTTGTAAAGGGAATTTGGTGGTGCTAAACTTCACAATTTAGTTCACAAGTCACTAGACCAATAAGAAGCCACATCCGAAATAGATGTGAATGACTGCATATCACCTGAAGTTCATGAATTATTGAGATAAAAATAATGACTCCTTTCTGTGAGGAGAGCATGAGAACAACTTTCTGTAAAGAAGAGTTGCACCATATTAGGTGGAAGCTTGCTGGTGGTGTATGAGAATACAATATGGTAGAAAGGCAAGAATAAATTCAATGTGGCTTGAATCTATTGGCTTGTTTTGCTCTCAGATCCATTCTTCACTCTTCTTTGACTCTGCTCTGTGTAACCTCCCCTGGAGTCGTGGGGAGAGGGGTAACTTCTGTGGATTGCATTTTCCAGGTTATAATGACCACTGGCTTTTGGATTGGTTTGTCCAGAAAGAGGCACTAGTGGACACTGGAGGACAAGAAAGTGAGAATCCAGGGTATTTCTCACTCTCTTCCTACTTGAGCAGCGTCTCTGGCAACAGCTGCACCTTTTTTGTTGTTATTGCTGTAGCTTCTGCCGTGGTTGCAGCTTCTTCTGGGTGATCTTAAATCTTGAACCTTCTACCAAAACCTCCTCTCATTATTCTAGTCAAGATTAGCTTTTGCTAATCTATGCGTTACTTCATCATCCCCTGTTTGGCTTCCATCACTTGTGTAACAAATCTTCTGTATTAAGTTCTCTCTGTATAGAACATTTTGAGTGGTTTCTGGTTTTCTGTTTGGATCTTCAAATGACAGAGTATGAGCTTAGTAAATGTTTGTTGAATAAATACACTTAGTAAATGAGGAACTGGAAACATCCTGGGTCCACTACAAACATGGAGACATTTGGTGAAGAGAGTAAATTTGAGTTTAGGCATGTAGAATTTGGGAAAATGTGGTGGTAACGAATCATTGGCTGTAGTATGGGAAGAGGGTTGGGACTGGGTACACAAAACTTGGGATCTGTTTCCATAGAAATGAGTCCTGAAGTAGAAGCAATAGGAAAAAAAAAAAACAAGCGAGAATATGGAGAAGATGAAGGAAAATAAAAGGTCATGGAGAAAAACTTAAGTAGCTATGGAGACAGACTTTAGGGAACCAATAAAGGATTAGAAAGATTAGTCAAAGTTAGGGAAAGATCTGCTTAGCAGTGACAGTGATGTCATGGAAACCAGGTAAAAGAGATAAAGAAGGAAAAAATAGTTAAATGGTACATAATACAGGGTAGTCAGGGAAAAGGGAGACTGAAAAAGTTTATTGAATTTGGTGATTAGGAGGTTATTAATGATTTTGAAGGTGTGGTTTCATTAGTAATGTAATGGCTGATCACGTATTGACAAATGGTTATTTAGGTGAAGAAAAAATTGAGGTTAAAGTATACAGAGATAATTTGATTGTAGAACTTTTTTCAGAAATGAAAGACAGAACTAGAACAGTAGCTAGAAGGGGTATAATAGGTTTTTCTTTTTTTTTTTTTTAGGAAATTTAAAATCTAAGCAAATTTGTAAATGAAGGAAAAAATACCAATGGACATTGAATGAATGAAAATGAAGGAACTACAGAAGATAAATGATAGAATTAAATGCTGAGAAAAGTGAGCAAAAACAAGGTTCAGGACACAAGGAAGTGGATACACTAGTGAAAATGTAAAATACTTATTTTTTGCTCAGGTAGAGAAACAGATTTGGAGATGGAGAATAGAGAAACTTAAGGAGCTTGTGATAGACAGCCTGGACATCTGTTGAGAGTGAGGGAGGTGGGATATTGATAAACATTTCTGAGAGACTGATGAAGGTTAGGGAGCAAGAAATCCATGACCAGGGTGTCAGCAGAGAGAGTGATTGGTGGGCAAGGTTAAGGGAATGCTGGTGGATAGGGTAGGTTTGAGAAGTAGTAGGGTGCGGTGGGAAAGTCAGTAGCACTTGATTACCCATCTGAATGAGGCAACATAGAAAGTGTTAAGTGAAGGCTGACACCAAGTTTACTACCACTGATAGAAAATGTTTCTCTGGATGGGAGTAGGTGAAAAATGATGTGCTTGGTATATATATGACATCTTAAGTTTGAGTTGAAAATGTCCAGTGTGTTTTTGGAGATGTTGGACTAAATCTCTGAGAAGCAGATGTAAATTTGAAGTCAAAAGGAAAGAGTTGAGAGTGAGGCTAAGAAAGTGAATTGTGAATTGAGAGCTCTGAGATACACAGTGTAGAACAAGAAAATTAGAATGCCAAGAACTAAATGCATCACCACATCTGTAAGAGAGGAAATGGAGTCAGGATATGAAGAAATGAAAATTAAAAACCTTTTCTCAAGTGGAAAGTAGCAGTGCTTTCTAAGTTAAATTCCCGTAATCCAAATGTTTCACAAGTGGAGCTACTCGTTTTGTCCATATCCTGCACATTTGCATCCCTACTAGACATCTTGCAGATCTCTTTGAATGGCTCTTAATCTTTTTCCATGTTTAAGAAGATGAGCCCATTCACAGAGAAGCACTCTAACTGAAAGAGAAATTTCTGCTAATGGTTCGTAATAGGCACATTCATGGGTTACAAAGCACACTGAAAATTCCTAGAGATGTATGTATAGGAGCTGAATCGATGCTTGTGGTTGGTTGTGTTAAGGGAAAAAAACCACAGGCTCAAAATGACGTCACTTGTGCTAAAGCTCATGATACCAAAGCTAGGTGTAAAAACTGACCTGACTGCAGTTTTGACCTTCACCAGAAATGTAATATTAATCAACTAGTCTGGAATTTTCTGGTAAGCACCAATAAAGTAATGCCATGTGGATCCTCTCCATTCCCCGCTCCTCCAGAGGAAGAAGAGGTAATCTGCATGATAGAACCCTTGCCATTCCCACCCCCCCCACCCCAAAAGATGTCTGGGCCTAAAAATAATCCTTTTTTTCTTTTGCTAATTGCTCCCTTGCTCCACTCTTCTTCCTAAAAAGCTTCCCATTTTTATCAATACATCCCCTGGGAGCACCCTTCTAGTTGCTGAATGGGATGCTGCCTGATTCATGAATCACTGAACGAAGCCAATCCTATGTTCAGATTTACTTGGCTGAATTTTGTGTTTTAGTAGTTGAGAGCAAGAACATGGAGCTGTCACAGTCAGGTCTTTAGATTTGTTCTAAGTCCTTTGAAATAGATGACTACAGTCCCAGGTTTTCTCAGGAATCCATTGTGGCCTAAGACTACACTATGGTGGCTTAGTCTTGCCTAAGACATCTGAAACATAGATTAAACAGGATATTATTCTATTCATTTAAAATAAGCTCTTTACAATATTAAAAAAACGCTAGTTCCTCAGAGTTGACATGTTCGTGAAGCTACAGGTAGCATTCTGGTAATAGTCATCTCTGACCCCCAATGGATTCAAGCCAAATTGCTTATCAGAGGCCAATAAATAGAAGTGGAAGTAGGGGCGGGGTTATATCAATATCACATGAGAAACCCTTTGAAATACACATGCTCTGAAATCTCTCTTCTTTCCCCACTGCATCCCTCCCAAAATACCACCAACTTAAACTTACTTTAGGATAATTCTTGTCATTGTTAAAAGAAATTTATGCATTAATAGTGAATCCTGCTTTCTGCTTTGAGGAAATATTCCTGATCCAAAGACCTAGAAGCATCTAAATATTTCTGTGACAGCCATCTAGCAATTCCTGGAAGCTCACAGGTATTTCCTGGTTTCAAAGTGAAATCTTAGCCACATAGGATGATGCTAACTTCCTGATAGGGCCCAAATTTGCCCTCTCATCTCCATTCTCACTGCCACGTGTGGCTCAAACAACTACCATCTCTAGTCTGATTATGAAACTTATTTCTTAACCCTATCCTTACCTTTAATCTTATTCATGCAAATTTTTTTGTATTGCTATCAGAATAAACTTTAAACTCACAAATTGTTAATGTTATCCATTCGTTTGTTAAAAAAGATTTGTTGAGCATCGACTATTTGTCAGACCCTATATTAGATGCCAGAAATACAATACTGACTGAAAAGTTCAATGGGAAAGACATATAATGAAGTAATCACACTAAAGAACATATGACCTACACAGGGATGTCAGGAAAGTGAGTGACATCCTGAGATGAGGGAGAGACGTGTGAAGCAGAGAGGAGGAAAAGGAGGTTAGTCTAGAGCAAGGAAACAGCGCTTGCAGCAGGAGTCGGGGGAGGGGGAACATGCTCTGTTTGAAGAACTGAGGGAAGCCGGAATGGCTGGAGGTCAGAGAGAGTGAGGTGAGATGAGTTGGGAAAGGTAGCAAGAGCTTAACCATGCAGGTTCTTATAGGCCCTTTTCATCATAAGAGCTTTATGAAGGTTTTAAACGTGGTAAAGATGGGATTAGATTTGCATTTTGAACAGATCTGGCTTTGATGTGAGTATCAGATTGCAGGAAAATCAACTGGGGAGACTGGATAGTTCTGTACCACCATAGTCCAGATGAGAGATAGTGGTAACTTTGATTAGGGTGGCAACAGTGGATGAGGAGATAAATTGATGGATTAGAGAGACATTTTAGTAGTGGTTTGGTGACAGGATGAAAATGGGGATGAAGAGGTTTAGTATGAAGGATGCTGCATATTTCTCTGGCTTATGAAACGGCACAGATGATGGTGACTTTCACTGGAAAATGGAATACCAGATGAGAGCTAGTCTTGGAGGCAAACTAGATGTATTGAGTTTGAGTGCATTGAATTTAAAGTGATGTAGAGATTTCTAAGTTTAAAAGTGTTTAATGGCCTTCCATTGCCAAAGAGCTTAATCAAATTTCTTCAAAATGGATTTATAAAATCTTTGTGATCTAATTCCAGGCTCATCTTCCATCATATTCACATATGCTCCTTGTTTCAACCATTCTGAATTTGTGGAAATTTCCTGAATGCCCCAAAGTATTTCATAGATTGATAGCTTTGCAAATACTGTTATTTTTGCTGCACAGATCTTTCCCTCTACTCCCTTCTAGAATGCCAAGTTAACTCTTAGAGTTCTTTAATGCTCAGCTTAAGCATCATCTTCTCTAGAAAGAGCTGCTTTTAGCTTGTCCCTAACTATATAGATGTGTGTGTGTGTGTGTGTGTGTGTGTGTGTGTATGTATAGTGTGTGTGTGTGTACATACATACACACATACATATACATCTATATATGTATATAGGTGTATTGTATATGAAACCATGGGTAATTAGTCAAATCCATTTCACCTGCCTTACTAACCAAGGTTGTCTTAGGACTTGCATGTCCTCCAAGTGGCATGCAGTCTAAGCAATAAGATGTTTGCCTGAGTCGTTTTCCAGAAACCTGGAGTCAGCAGCTTCTAGTTCCAGCTGAGCTGGTTAAGACTGGGTGGGGCCACCTACCCTTCAACTGGGCCTGTGCAAGGGTCCACTCTGTGGCTTTTCCAATATGCAGAGACCTGTAGTTTAGTTATGCCTGCACACCTTTTCCCACTCATTTTTCCCCAGGCTCCCCACACCTCCCACACCTCAGACCGCCCTGCTTCTTTATTCATCACATAAATATCCTGAGCCCCTTGCCTTCAGGGAGGTGGATTTGAGATTTGTTCTCCTGTCTTCTTGCTTGGCTATATTGCGAAGAAAACTTCTCTTTGCTACAAACCTCGATGTCTCAGCCTTTTGGCTTGCTGTGTGTTGGGCAAGATGAACCTGCTTCAGTAGCATATGTATATGTATATAATTGTTTATGATTGTCAATTTATTAGCCTCTCCCACTAGATTGTGAATTCCTTGAGGTCGGGGGCTATATTTTGTTCATTTCTATAAACCCAGTGTGTAGCAGTCAATAACTGAATTCAATAATGGAATAAATGAAATAATGAATTTTGAATACTCTTCCTTCTTTCCAATAAATTTTTTTTAAATAGACTATTTTTGGTTAATGTAACCAGAGACTGCTGACAATACTGAAAAATCAGAACTCCTGCACCTATGGAAGATTTATATTAACAACATGGAATTAGGGACTTCCCTGGTGGTCCAGTGGCTAAGACTTTGCCTTCCAATGCAGGGGGTGCGGGTTCGATCCCTGGGCGGGGAGCTAAGATCCCACATGCCTTGCAGCCAAAAAACCAAAACATAAAAAAACAGAAGCAATATTGTAACAAATTCAGTAGAGACTTTAAAAAACAAAAACAAAATGGAACTAAAGAATTCATGTCTTTGTTTCCCTGCCCCGTTAAAAATAAAACCTGCAATTAAAAAGCCATAATGCCTTTCATAAGATGCATAGAATATCATTCTAACATGACCATAAACTAAAAGTCAAAGCTAATATGAAAAAGCATAATTAAAAATATTTTTTCCTGATTATAGAAATGATGTAGTTCCACTGGGAAAAATACAGAAGAGCACAAAAAATATAAAATGGAAATGTAATTCTTGGTGGTGAGAGTGGTTCTCTCACCACCAAGAGAGAACCACTTTTAATATTTTATTTGTAAATCTTTTCTGTTCTTTTTCTGTGTAAGCACATGCATTTTACCATCTTTCCTAATGGAGAAAAGCATTAGGTATGCCAAAGGCTAGCATTCTAAACCACCTTTTAACTAGCAATCAGAGTGATTATGTGTTAAAAAAATACGTGAAGGTTTTCTGGTTCTCTCCAGGGCCTGTACCTCCTGCTTCCTCTCTTCAAGAGGTTAGATGACTGTTCAGGGCCAGGGTCACCATGGGTAGGCTGGCTATTCTCTCTCTTTCTAGAAATAAATGAACTTGGTATCTTTAAGAGTCACATTTGGAGAGAGTAAAAGATCACACTTGGTCCTCAAGCCTGAGCTTTGTGCTCAACACAGCGTTTTAAACAGGCAGCTTGCTGTGGGGATATTATTCAACTACTGGGAGTTTTAAACTTAACTGCTGGAATGGATGAGTCATACTGTGAGTCAGATTCATTTTCTTATATATATCCTTCTAAAGAGGTATGTAGGGAGGACACATCACTGTTAAGCAAGTACTCAGGCATTTCTGTGTTCCCAGGACATAAATGCATTTGAAATTCCACCTCTGAATTCTAACTAACACTGTGCATCTCATAAGATTAAGGGATAAAGTGGTGGCAAAAGTGTATACAGATCATATGTTCATTTGGCCCCATGGAATACCACAATAGCAACTGAGAGATTGTAAAAAATATATATATACACACATACACATAAAACACACACATATATAGTTTGTATATATGTATGTACACACACACGCACATATGTACGTTCATGTACACATACATGCATTCACATGCAGGCACACACACACATCATCAAAAAAGTAAGCTCCAGACCTAGGATATTCGTCAGAATTATTTCTGTTTATTTTATGGCAATTTTGAAAATCCCAAATATATTTGCTTTACTTTTGTTTGATTTTACAAAATGACAGTATTTTTAATCAGTTGATACAGTTTAATTCTAATATGGCAGATTGGCTTGTTAATTATTAGAAATCTTTCCCCCTAAGTGTTCATTCATTCTCTTATTATTCACTTGGTTGCTTGGCTGAGAAATAATGTCACAATAATTGGCTGTGAATTTCTTAGCTTAGTTTTTAAGGCAACATGAACACTGTCGTTTCCCTCTCCCTTGACCATGTCTCTGTCGCATCCTGCCATCTGCTCATGCTTAGGTGTAGCCGTTTGCATATACTTTATTCATGGCCCCAAATCCCTGTTTGCTTTCCTACCTTGTGAGTTACAGTGAATTTTGTGGAAATCTGAAAAGAAGGCAACAATGACAAAAACACCAAATGCACCAAACGTCCTCAGCCTCTCCTGTTAAGAGTCCAGTTGGAACCATCCTTAAATGCATTGCTTGTTGGCCTGCTTTTCCCAAAGCTGTCTCACCCAGGAGGCTGTTGAAGATTTGGAGGCGACAGTTGTCTTACAGAACACCATTCTGGGGAGATGGCACTCTGTTTAAGGGAATCAAAAAGACTTTCTCAGGTTTCTTTTATCCAGAGGATCTGAGAGGACTACTCTCTATGAACTGTAGATCAAGCAAATGTGTCTTTAAAAATGTTTTGTTCAACAATGGTACTGCATAGTTTGACCGTGGCTCAGAGCACTTATTCTAACAGGGATCCATTGAACAAAGAGTCCAGTTGGAGCTCTCCTAGCTTAAAGTTATCTATCATTATGAAATTTCCTCCTCTATTGTTCTTTTTTGTCTTTGTCTTAGTTTCCCTTGAAATAGTAATTTTTAAATCAGCCAGACTTAGGATATTTTTATGTCATCCATCCTTTCACTCTGAAATGTAAGTGATGTTTATTCAGTCATTGGTCATTCTTTGAAAAATTATATATTTTTATAGAAAACACAGCTCATAACACATATGCCACTATAATCCTACACTTAAGATCGATGAGGCACATTAATCACTTTAAATATTTTTCTAATTGAAGAAAGGAATATACCCGTGGGCTTTATTACTTCAGTTTTAAAGAATATTGTTAGTTATTGAATAATTTAAAAATTGTGTTTGTATCTATTTAACCTATGTGTCCCAAATCAATGACATATAAATGGTTCATAGTTAAAAACAATGTAAAACAAATACCCTGGATATGAAGATTACATCAACCAAAAAGACGATATTTGTAGCAGATGCTATAGTGTTTTTCCCAGACTCCTGAGGACCAAGATACTTATTCATAAAAATAAATTGTTTTAACCACCTAACAAATGATATTTGAACATCTATGATATAGCAAGTGATAAGACAGACATGATCTTTACTCTCTTTAACATAGAATCCATCAAGGTAGGTGGATATGGAACAAGAAATAAATTTGATGACTAATTTGAAAAGAAACACAAGATAGTGTAAGAAACTTAAAGGTAATATCCCAACTTTTACTTCCAGAATTATAGAATAACAAGAAGACAATTTCTAGAATTTGGAAGTTTCTTTCA
>NW_020837947.1:19719398-19726959 GCF_003676395.1 Aethalodelphis obliquidens | reverse complement strand
TATTTCTTTTTTTTTTTTTTTTTTTTTTAAACATCTTTATTGGAGTATAATTGCTTTACAATGGTATGTTAGTTTCAGCTTCACAACAAAATGAATCAGTTATATATATACATATATTCCCATATCTCTTCCCGCTTGCGTCTCCCTCCCTCCCACCCTCCCTATCCCACCCCTCCAGGTGGTCACAAAGCACCGAGCTGATCTCCCTGTGCTATGCGGCTGCTTCCCACTAGCTATCTACCTTACGTTTGGTAGTGTATATATGTCCATGCCTCTTTATCGCTTTGTCACCGTTTACACTTCCCCCTCCCCATAGCCTCAAGTCCATTCTCTAGTAAGTCTTTGTCTTTATTCCTGTTTCACCCCTAGGTTTTTCATGACATTTTTTTTTTTTAAATTCCATATATATGTGTTAGCATACGGTATTTGTCTCTCTCTTTCTGACTTACTTCACTCTGTATGACAGACTCTAGGTCTATCCACCTCATTACAAATAGCTCAATTTCGTCTCTTTTTATGGCTGAGTAATATTCCATTGTATATATGTGCCACATCTTCTTTATCCATTCATCCGACGATGGACACTTAGGTTGTTTCCATCTCTGGGCTATTGTAAATAGAGCTGCAATAAACATTTTGGTACATGACTCTTTTTGAATTATGGTTTTCTCAGGGTATATGCCCAGTAGTGGGATTGCTGGGTCATATGGTAGTTCTATTTGTAGCTTTTTAAGGAACCTCCATACTGTTCTCCACAGTGGCTGTATCAATTTACATTCCCACCAACAGTGTAAGAGGGTTCCCTTTTCTCCACACCCTCTCCAGCATTTATTGTTTCTAGATTTTTTGATGATAGCCATTCTGACTGGTGTGAGATGATATCTCATTGTAGTTTTGATTTGCATTTCTCTCATGATTAGTGATGTTGAGCATTCTCTCATGTGTTTGTTGGCACTCTGTATATCTTCTTTGGAGAAATGTCTATTTAGGTCTTCTGCCCATTTTTGGATTGGGTTGTTTGTTTTTTTGTTATTAAGCTGCATGAGCTGCTTATAAATTTTGGAGATCAATCCTTTGTCAGTTGCTTCATTTGCAAATATTTTCTCCCATTCTGAGGGTTGTCTTTTGGTCTTCTTTATGGTTTCCTTTGCTGCGCAAAAGCTTTTAAGTTTCATTAGGTCCCATTTGTTTACTCTTGTTTTTATTTCCATTACTCTAGGAGGTGGGTCAGAAAGAATCTTGCTATGATTTATGTCATAGAGTGTTCTGCCTATGTTTTCCTCTAAGAGTTTGATAGTTTCTGGCCTTACATTTAGGTCTTTAATCCATTTTGAGCTTATTTTTGTGTATGGTGTTAGGGAGTGATCTAACTTCATACTTTTACATGTAGCTGTCCAGTTTTCCCAGCACCACTTATTGAATAGGCTGTCCTTTCTCCACGGTACATTTCTGCCTCCTTTGTCAAAGATAAGGTGACCATATGTGCGTGGGTTTATCTCTGGGCTTTCTATCCTGTTCCATTGATCTAACTTTCTGTTTTTGTGCCAGTACCATACCGTTTTGATAACTGTAGCTTTGTAGTATAGTCTGAAGTCTGGGAGCCTGATTCCTCCAGTTCCTTCTTTCGTTCTCAAGATTGCTTTGGCTATTCGGGGTCTTTTGTGTTTCCATACAAATTGCAAAATTTTTTGTTCTAGTTCTGTGAAAAATGCCAGTGGTAGTTTGATAGGGATTGCATTGAATCTATAGATTGCTTTCGGTAGTAGAGTCATTTTCACAATGTTGATTCTTCCAATCCAAGAACATGGTATATCTCTCCATCTATTTGTATCATCTTTAATTTCTTTCATCAGTGTCTTATAATTTTCTGCATACAGATCTTTTGTCTCCTTAGGTAGGTTTATTCCTAGATATTTTATTCTTTTTGTTGCAGTGGTAAATGGGAGTGTTTTCTTGATTTCAGTTTCAGATTTTTCATCATTAGTATATAGGAATGCCAGAGATTTCTGTGCATTAATTTTGTATCCTGCCACTTTACCAAATTCATTGATTAGCTCTAGTAGTTTTCTGGTAGCATCTTTAGGGTTCTCTATGTATAGGATCATGTCATCTGCAAACAGTGACAGCTTTACTTCTTCTTTTCCGATTTGGATTCCTTTTATTTCCTTTTCTTCTCTGATTGCTGTGGCTAAAACTTCCAAAACTATGTTGAATAAGAGTGGTGAGAGTGGGCAACCTTGTCTTGTTCCTGATCTTAGTGGAAATGCTTTCAGTTTTTCGCCATTGAGGATGATGTTTGCTGTGGGCTTGTCATATATGGCCTTTATTATGTTGAGGAAAGTTCCCTCTATGCCTACTTTCTGCAGGGTTTTTATCATAAATGGGTGTTGAATTTTGTCAAAAGCTTTCTCTGCATCTATTGAGATGATCATATGGTTTTTCTCCTTCAGTTTGTTAATATGGTTTATCACATTGATAGATTTGCGTATATTGAAGAATCCTTGCATTCCTGGAATAAACCCCACTTGATCATGGTGTATGATCCTTTTAATGTGCTGTTGGATTCTATTTGCTAGTATTTTGTTGAGGATTTTTGCATCTATGTTCATCAGTGATATTGGCCTGTAGTTTTCTTTCTTTGTGACATCCTTGTCTGGTTTTGGTATCAAGGTGATGGTGGCCTCGTAGAAGGAGTTTGGGAGTGTTCCTCCCTCTGCTATATTTTGGAAGAGTTTGAGAAGGATAGGTGTTAGCTCTTCTCTAAATGTTTGATAGAATTCACCTGTGAAGCCATCTGGTCCTGGGCTTTTCTTTGTTGGAAGATTTTTAATCACAGTTTCAATTTCAGTGCTTGTGATTGGTCTGTTCATATTTTCTATTTCTTCCTGATTCAGTCTTGGCAGGTTGTGCATTTCTAAGAATTTGTCCATTTCTTCCAGATTGTCCATTTTATTGGCATAGAGTTGCTTGTAGTAATCTCTCATGATCTCTTTTATTTCTGCAGTGTCAGTTGTTACCTCTCCTTTTTCATTTCTAATTCTATTGATTTGAGTCTTCTCCCTTTTTTTCTTGATGAGTCTGGCTAGTGGTTTATCTATTTTGTTTATCTTCTCAAAGAACCAGCTTTTAGTTTTATTGATCTTTGCTATTGTTTCCTTCATTTCTTTTTCATTTATTTCTGATCTGATTTTTATGATTTCTTTCCTTCTGCTAGCTTTGGGGTTTTTTTGTTCTTCTTTCTCTAATTGCTTGAGGTGCAAGGTTAGGTTGTTTATTCGAGATGTTTCCTGCTTCTTAAGGTGGGCTTGTATTGCTATAAACTTCCCCCTTAGAACTGCTTTTGCTGCATCCCACAGGTTTTGGGTCGTTGTGTCTCCATTGTCATTTGTTTCTAGGTATTTTTTGATTTCCTCTTTGATTTCTTCAGTGATCACTTCATTATTAAGTAGTGTATTGTTTAGCCTCCATGTGTTTGTTTTTTTTACAGATCTTTTCCTGTAATTGATATCTAGTCTCATGGCGTTGTGGTCAGAAAAGATACTTGATACAATTTCAATTTTCTTAAATTTACCAAGGCTTGATTTGTGACCCAAGATATGATCTATCCTGGAGAATGTTCCATGAGCACTTGAGAAAAATGTGTATTCTGTTGTTTTTGGATGGAGTGTCCTATAAATATCAATTAAGTCCATCTTGTTTAATGTATCATTTAAAGCTTGTGTTTCCTTATTTATTTTCATTTTGGATGATCTGTCCATTGGTGAAAGTGGGGTGTTAAAGTCCCCTACTATGAATGTGTTACTGTCGATTTCCCCTTTTATGGTTGTCAGTATTTGCCTTATGTATTGAGGTGCACCTATGTTGGGTGCATAAATATTTACAATTGTTATATCTTCCTCTTGGATCGATCCCTTGATGATTATGTAGTGTCCTTCTTTGTCTCTTCTAATAGTCTTTGTTTTAAAGTCTATTTTGTCTGATATGAGAATTGCTACTCCAGCTTTCTTTTGGTTTCCATTTGCATGAAATACCTTTTTCCATCCCCTTACTTTCAGTCTGTATGTGTCTCTAGGTCTGAAGTGGGTCTCTTGTAGACAGCAAATATATGGGTCTTGTTTTTGTATCCATTCAGCCAATCTGTGTCTTTTGGTGGGAGCATTTAGTCCATTTACATTTAAGGTAATTATCGATATGTGTGTTCCTATTCCCATTTTCTTAATTGTTTTGGGTTCGTTATTGTAGGTCCTTTCCTTCTTTTGTGTTTCTTGCCTAGAGAAGTTCCTTTAGCAGTTGTTGTAGAGCTGGTTTGGTGGTGCTGAACTCTCTCAGCTTTTGCTTGTCTGTAAAGGTTTTAATTTCTCCATCAAATCTGAATGAGATCCTTGCTGGGTAGAGTAATCTTGGTTGCAGGTTTTTCTCCTTCAACACTTTCAATATGTCCTGCCACTCCCTTCTGGCTTGCAGAGTTTCTGCTGAAAGATCAGCTGTTAACCTTATGGGGATTCCCTTGTGTGTTATTTGTTGTTTTTCCCTTGCTGCTTTTAATATGTTTTCTTTGTATTTAATTTTTGACAATTTGATTAATATGTGTCTTGGCGTATTTCTCCTTGGATTTATCCTGTATGGGACTCTCTGTGCTTCCTGGACTTGATTAACTATTTCCTTTCCCATATTAGGGAAGTTTTCAACTATAATCTCTTCAAATATTTTCTCAGTCCCTTTCTTTTTCTCTTCTTCTTCTGGAACCCCTATAATTCGAATGTTGGTGCGTTTAATGTTGTCCCAGAGGTCTCTGAGACTGTCCTCAGTTCTTTTCATTCTTTTTTCTTTATTCTGCTCTGCAGTAGTTATTTCCACTATTTTATCTTCCAGGTCACTTATCCGTTCTTCTGCCTCAGTTATTCTGCTATTGATCCCATCTAGAGTACTTTTAATTTCATTTATTGTGTTGTTCATCGTTGCTTGCTTCATCTTTAGTTCTTCTAGGTCCTTGTTAACTGATTCTTGCAATTTGTCCATTCTATTGTCCATTCTATCTCCAAGATTTCGGATCAACCTTACTATCATTATTCTGAATTCTTTTTCAGGTAGACTGCCTATTTCCTCTTCATTTGTTAGGTCTGGTGGGTTTTTATCTTGCTCCTTCATCTGCTGTGTGTTTTTCTGTCTTTTCATTTTGCTTATCTTACTGTGTTTGGGGTCTCCTTTTTTGCAGGCTGAAGGTTCGTAGTTCCTGTTGTTTTTTGTGTCTGTCCCCAGTGGCTAAGGTTGGTTCAGTGGGTTGTGTAGGCTTCCTGGTGGAGGGTACTAGTGCCTGTGTTCTGGTGTATGAGGCTGGATCTTGTCTTTGTGGTGGGCAGGTCCACGTCTGGTGGTGTGTTTTGGGGTGTCTGTAGACTTATTATGATTTTGGGCAGCCTCTCTGCTAATGGGTGGGGTTGTGTTCCTGTCTTGCTAGTTGTTTGGCATAGGATGTCCAGCACTGTAGCTTGCTGGTCGTTGAGTGAAGCTGGGTGCTGGCGTTGAGATGGAGATCTCTCGGAGATTTTTGCTGTTTGATATTATGTGCAGCTGGGAGGCCTCTTGTGGACCAGTGTCCTGAAGTTGGCTCTCCCACCTCAGAGGCACAGCACTGAGTCCTGGCTGCAGCACCAAGAGCCTTTCATCCACAGGGCTCCTTAATTTGGGATGATTCGTTGTCTATTCAGGTATTCCACAGATGCAGGGTATATCAAGTTGATTGTGGAGCTTTAATCCGCTGCTTCTGAGGCTGCTGGGAGAGATTTCCCTTTCTCTTCTTTGTTCTGACAGTTCCCAGGGGCTCAGCTTTGGATTTGGCCCCGCCTGTGCGTGTAGGTCGCCGGAGGGCGTCTGTTCTTTGCTCAGACAGGACGAGGTTAAAGGAGCCGCTGATTCGGAGGCTCTGGCTCACCCAGGCCGGGGGGTAGGGAGGGTCACGGAGTGCGGGGCGGGCCTGCAGCGGCAGAGGCCGGCGTGACGCTGCAGCCTGAGGCGCGCCGTGCGCTCTCCCGGGGAGCCGTCCCTGGATCCCGGGACCCTGGCAGTGGCGGGCTGCACAGGCTCCCCGGAAGGGCGTGTGGCTAGTGACCTGTGTTCGCACACAGGCCTCCTGGCGGCGGCAGCAGCGGCCTTAGCGTCCCATGTCCGTCTCTGGGCTCCGCACTCTTAGCCGCGGCTCGCGCCCGTCCCTGGAGCTCTCTCAAGCAGCGTTCTTAATCCCCTCTCCTCGTGCACCAGGAAACAAAGAGGGACGTAAAAGTCTCTTGCCTCTTCGGCAGGTCCAGACTTTTCCCCGGACTCTCTCCCGGCCAGCCGCGGCGCACCAACGCCCTGCAGGCTGTGTTCACGCCGCCAACCTCAGTCCTCTCCCGGCGCTCCGACAAAAGCCGGAGCCTCAGCTCCCAGTCCCGCCCGCCCCGGCGGGCGAGCAGACAAGCCTCTCGGCTGGTGAGTGCCGGTCGGCCCGATCCTCTGCGCTGGAATCTGTCCGCTTTGCCCTCCGCACCCCTGTTGCTGTGCTCTCCTCCGCGGCTCCCAAGCTCCCCCACTCCGCCTCCCGAAGTCTCCACCCGCGAGGGGGCTTCCTAGTGTGTGGACACTTTTCCTCCTTCACAGGTCTCTCCCGCTGGTGCAGGACCCGTCCCTATCCTTTTGTCTCTGTTTAGTTTTTTCTTTTGCCCTAACCAGGTACATGGGGGGTTCCTTGCCTTTTGGGAGGTCTGAGGTCTTCTGCCAGCGTTCAGTAGGTGTTCTGTAGGAGTTGTTCCACGCGTAGATGTATTTCTGGTGTATCTGTGGAGAGGAAGGTGATCTCCGCGTCTTACTCTTCTGCCGTCTTCCCGGAAGTCTTCCTGACCATATTTCTTTATGTCCTGATTATTTTCATCATAGCACTAGATACTATTACTAATCATTTGATATTTTTTATTGCCTGTTTTTTATTCCCAAATGACAGGACCCATGTCTGTTTTATTTCCCTGTGTATTAGGTAGCAACTATTATTATGTGGACATAGAGTTTGCTCTGAATAAATTTTCAATGAAAAATGGATGAGCAAAACTCATAAGACAATGAGGTAAGGTTGAATTTCCAGTTGTCCTAGAGAATATAAATGATACTCTTACCCACTTGACCAGTCTATTAAATATGATCAATGAAGTCCCAAGAGATTTATTTGTTGTTTTTTAAAGAGTCCTATGATTGAATAAGTTTGGCAATCATTGACTTAAATAAACTTAACCTGAGTCCCTTGGAATTCTCAGTATATCTATATGTATATATCAATAACTGTATCTGTATCTCCATGGAGTATAGTTTGAGAAATGCTTGCTTACTCTGTTAGGAGTTGGGACCTATTAGGTGACAGATCACAGAGCTTTGCAATCTAGTTTAGCAGTGAACATGGCTGGGTCTGATTCAAAGATGGCCTCAGGAAGACACGGGGACATGAGTTGACTAGATAGGTTGTGCCTCCATCCTTTTGGGACTGGTAGACTTTTTTTTTTTTTTTTTTTTTTTTGCGGTTTGCGGGCCCCTCACT